>NW_026866917.1:0-16822 GCF_026571515.1 Ruditapes philippinarum | reverse complement strand
GGAACATCGCTTTATCTTCGTCGTAAAAAACTATCACTTCAATATGCAACTAGAATTTCATCTAATAGGAAAAATCCAGCTAAAACTATTATTTTCAAACCAAGTTTATACTGAAAAATTTGTTAGCAAACCAAAGGAAATTAAACCATTAGGCCTTCGTTTAAAAGATGATTTAGATAAACTTAAAATTAATCCAGACAGTATCCTTCAAAATGAACGATGAGGATGTTCCACCTTGGACTTATAATTCCCCGGAAATAAATATTAACCTTTCAAATATAAAAAAGGCATCAAATTCACCTGAATATTTCAAAGAGAAATTTCTAGCAATTAAGGAAGAACATGAAGATTTTATACATATTTATACGGACGGTTCAAAAGAAGGTTGCAAAGTAGGTGCGGCTGTGTTTGAAAATAATTTTACATCTAGTATGAGGTTACCAGATAATGCATCAATTTTTACTGCTGAAGCAAAAGCTATCGATTTAGCATTGTCATACATAGCACAGCATATCCACGATAAATTTGTGATATTTTCTGACTCGCTTTCTGTTTTAATATCCATTAAAAATAAAAAACCTGACAATATCATGGTAAAGAAACTTCTTTTGCGATTTCATGATATACTAAAAACAAAATATGTTAAATTATATTGGATTCCAAGCCATGTAGGAATACGAGGAAATGAAAAAGTAGATGTTTTAGCTAAACAATCATTAAATTTTCAAAAAACTGACTTATTGTTACCTGCTTGTGATTTTAGACCGGCTATAAATAAACTCGTATCATCTGAATGGAAAGCAAATTGGGACAATGCCGTTTTTAATAAACTTCACGATATAAACCCATCTCTTGATATGTCACCATATCTATCTCTGTCAAACCGCCGTGATCAAACAGTTCTTCTTCGATGCCGAATTGGACACACTAAAATTACCCACTCTTATCTCCTCACAAATGACAATGCCCCTTTCTGTGTAGGTTGTAATGAAAATTTTACTGTCAAGCATTTTCTTCTTGAATGTCATGATTTTTCACAGGCCCGTAATAGATTTTATTCTGTAAGTTCACTCAAAGAACTTTTTAATACAATTCCATCAAAAAACATAATTGATTATTTAAAAGAGATAAACTTGTATTCTAGGATCTAATTGGCTCATTTCTATTGTCATTTACAATGTTTTACATAATATTTTAAGCCTGTTATAGCATTCGGCACGATATGGCCAGTTATGTGTTGACGTGCCGTAAAAATCCAAACAAACAAACAAAACTTTAAAGATATACTATGCTCAAATTTGATTTTTAAAAATATTAATTATTGCTACACAGTCTCTTTGTATGTATAAAATAAATATGTTTGAACCTCAATTAAGGTAGATATGATGAGTTTTTAACTCTACACACTATATGTGGTCACCATATGAATATATAGTGTCATTAAAAAAAACTGGCAGTTTTTTTTTAAAGAAAAGACCAACTTTACTTGACCCGTAATAGGGATGGACGCTTCCCACACACAGTTTATTCATTATTTTATTCAAATTAAACATATTCAGTAAAACTGTAATAGTCTAATATGATAAACCTGATACTCAAATAAAGAATTACCAATATTACAAATCTTACAGAGATATTATCGAATTTAACAAGTTCTGTAAATAAAGGGAGGTAATTAGAAACACATTATGATAAATACTTTGCCTATTCTTCATTAAAATTAAAAGTGTATTATTTCTAAAAGAAAAACTTATAATGAACCTAAAAATATGTTATTTCAACATTTTCTTGTATGTTCACTTTGTTGTACGGAAGGTGATATATATATATTCTTGCTTAAAGATCCTGTATGTTATAATTAAGGATGTAACATCCTTGCGAAAGTTGTATATAAAGTCAGTTCTTATGAAAAACATACACTTAAGAAGTTGACGTTATTAAACACATTATACGATATTTCTTGAGGACAAAAGGTTGTGAATTTTTTATTTGAATGCAAAACTGATTTTTTTTACCAAAAACAGATTTCTAATTATCTCCTTTTATTATCGGAAATTTTAAATTTTGGCAATATCATTATCTAAAAGGTTTTCTTTACTTTTAACATTGGTAATTCTTTATTTAAGCCAAAGATTTTTCATATAAAAACATAAAATTTTGAGTCAAAGGATGTTTAAGTGTATGTTACATCTTTAATTATAACATACAGGAAATGTAAGTCCCATCAACCAATGATGTTGTATTTTGCAAATTTTTTACTCAAAGTTTTAGCAATGAGGATTTATTATATTTTCACAGAACCGAACAGACCTTCATCTATTGCTTATCAGCAATTCGTCATAAGGTATGAAAATAGGGACTTCTGTTTGCTCAAAAATTTGGAACGAAAATTTTGGAATTTAAAGGTTCAGTGATCGATAACATGTGAGATATCCATGAAAACTGGAGTAACCAAAAAATCCGCCTGCTCATGCGTTCATTTTGCAATCTGATGAAACCACATGAAAAGTTCGGCTCATGCGTTCATTTTGAAAATTTGCTTAAACGATATTGTTTTCCAAAAATACGGAATAGAAAAAGAACAGGCTTTTGGTGGATGAGGATATGTTAATAAAGAACCTTTAAAGCGATACAAATGTTTAGAAGTTTGCTTGGATGTCAAGTTATTTGCTATCAAAGAGCGATTTTACCAATTTTGTGACTTTTCTTGTGCAGTTGTCGATAATGATCTAACAAGTTAACAAAGATTTGGCGAGTTTGAGATGCCTGTCGGATAAAGTAATCATACGAGATCAGAATAGGCTATAAAGTTTTGTGAAATATGCATTTTAAAAGAAATTGAAGACAATTTCCTTACCACAGTATCGGTTTTCCACCTGTAAAATTGATCTCTTCATGCGTTCTCCGCCTGGGAAACATAGTGAACGATTGGACTCGGTAGGTACGGGTATAGTGTCACTTCTATAGGTATTCAATAGTCAGGGTATGCTGTGTCAGGAGGAAGCTAGTAGTTAGTTTAACATCTCATTTATTCATCATCAACACCATTCATGCATGTATAAACCTTCATTAGCAATATAATTAATAATTTAATACATGTAGTCAAAATGGGTACATGTCCGGAAACCACTCCAGTTTGGTTTGTTTACCTTAGTTACATATAGATAAAGGTTCGGTACAAGTTTGTTGTAAATACTTGAAATTTATACGTTTATTATAGTTATTTTTAATATGGGAAATATATTTATTAAATTATTCTGGGTACTATCTCTCCAGATGGATACTTTTAGAAAGCATTATGCATAGATGTTACGTCTGTTAAGCGGACAATACAATTGACCAAAAGTTCAAGGGGAAATCTGTGTATTTATAGGGAAAGGTCACATGACCCATGAAACAGTAACGATACTTCATATAATGACGTCACTGAGTACCAATATGGGACATGTTATCTATTTGATGAACGTTTCACATTGTCTTCATCTTGACTCGATTAAATACAGAACATATTCTAGGTTTCCATCTGTAATTCTAATCAGAACCAACTAATTATGGACGAAACACAAGGTATGGCACAAGTGTTATGTGTTATGTTGCAATAAATAAGGGATTACAAATGGGCAACACTGGTGTAAACATCAAGGTATTATACATATTTTAATAAATCAGAATAAAGATGATAACTGTCAACAAATTTTAACGTGGTTTCCGGAGTTATAAAAAGTGTATTGATGTTCGGACGAAATGAACTTGTAACAATATATGTTGTAAAACTTTAGAATGAAAACAATGTTAAGCACTCGAAATTATTTTTTTTAAAAAACGCAGTAAACAAACGTCATACAATAAATTACCTATGTAGCGGTAAAATAATTCTTCAATTTCACTTTTATTTTGAGTCGTAAACATTTTTACATCTAAAGATATATTTTCTTTTTTTTACGAATTTTAAGGTCAACTATCTTTAGCTTTTGAATTCATTCAACCAAAAGTACAGCGTTATAAATGCAAGCAGCCATTATGGATACTCCTTCAGGGTATAATACCGTATATTGCGTCATGCCTAGCGAGTCAATGGAATTCTATACGATCAATGAACACACCCATCTACGCGGATATTAATAGCAGGTCACGGGTTATATTTACAGACGGGAATTTCATGTTATCAACGCTGTTCCGAACAAATCCTGAATATTTTCCTTTTTTGCTTTTAATTTAGTTGTAAATTCTGCGGGGAATTTTCAAGTGTTTGGGGACTTTTAGGATCAAATTGGTGGAAAAAAGAGCCTGGTTTGGTTAGGGTAGTAGACGATATTCGGCATCTTTAAAGAAGGGGCTTTTTGCCCTGCCTTGTTATATTGTAAAAATGTTTCTTTAAAGCCGGTCCTAGGGTTCGTGAGGGCTGTTGCACTTAATCATTATCCCTCGTGTACAGACTCAAACCGAGTCTGCAATTCTTATGTAATTTTGTTGTGCTTAATGCGTCCGATGGAAGTTTTATTTTAAAAACTTTGTTTCCAGATTTTTAAATCAAAGGACAAGTAAAGAATACTAAGCATGTGCACACAACGTAAAGAATGAGTATAATCTATGTGTGAACTATTTAGTTGAACCTGTAGGCAATGGAAATATGTTGTGTATTCATTTTTCCATATATGTTCTACAAAGAACTGATTGATATTATATGGAAAAACAATATTAAAACGAAACCTCAAAGAAACTCATCATTTTATCACTAAAAAGATCGATATAATTTAATATGTTCATTGATGAGATGCTTTTAAAATGATAAAATAGTTGAACCAATGGAGAATTTTCTGGATTTGTCTCCTGATAATAATTAAAAATTCAGATGCTGATGGGTTATGCAATAAAAAAAAGACCGTATTTAATTAGTCAAATGTGTTAAAAAATCAGATTCAGTAAACCGTTTCAATAAATTAGTGGTTACAAAAATTAATACCAATAAATACAAAAATGAACGTATCTACTTAAAAAACGTCATCAGTGAATTTTTTAAATGCTGGCATTTTTTCAAAAGATGTATAAATAAAACCATTTTTTTTTTTTTACATCTACATCCATTAAAGGAATGTTTAATTGAGGCCAAATCAGCTTAGCTTTTTAATCCAAAACATATGCACTTTAGGGAGTTTTTCCCTAGTTTTTAAATTTCATTTATTCCCCCCCCCCCCTTCCCCGTTCTCATGTCCCCCTTCCCCTGTGCCCTTTGACATGATGGGCCCTTATATTAAACATTTAAATTTTTTTGTTTTTAGTTCCTTATAATTAACTAAATTGTGTTTTTCTGATGTAGTGGGGTTTGGCCTTGCCCGTACTCTTGCCTTGGCCTGTCCTTTTTCTTTGGAGTCCCCTGGGCTCCTTGCCGCTGACGCGCTTGTTGCTTGGGTCGGATGGGGGCCTGCGTTCATTGAATGCCGCCTTTCCTTGTCGATCTTGTTTATCATATATTACAGTACGTCATGCTTATAAAAAAACCTTAAACGTATGATAATATAGAACAATGTATCTTTACAATGAAAAAGTATGTATGTTTTGTAGGTAAGCATCAAGCCAAATCGAGCCACAGACGCTTGGGGGTCAGATCCTGCCCCCAACGTGATACGCCAATGTAAACACTCTGTTTAAACTATTTAAATACTTAAACACGAATGGGACATCTATCACAACGATAAAACTGATTTCAAACAATTTGTACATACAGGAAAAAAATACCGTATACCACCAAGTCTCAATAAAGTAATGATTGCAGACTCCAAAATGTAAACACGAATTCCCTAAAATAATAAAACCTACTAAATCATTATCAAATTAATCTTACCGTGACCTTTCCGGTGTAAATCAATTGCTTCTAGATGTTATCAGAATAAACATTTTTACACTACATTTTGCTATAAATATCAACATTTAATTAAAACCGAACGTAAATTTTGCGTTCTGCCAAACAATACGAGAAGACTTCCGGCTCTGTGCTGAGCTGTTGTCAAGCCGATACACAAATGGTGTACATGCTTGCGACTACTCGAGCATTCTATCGTCATGTCACGCGTGTTAGCTGTCTGCAAACGTTCGTTTAAAAGACATGTATTTGTAATTCAACTATTACCATGATATACAGTGCGTTGTTAACTAAGTTGTGTTATTCTTTATAATGTACAATATAAATATTTGAATTTTGCGGTCATATTGGGTCTCCTAAAAGTGACGATTTTGATACAAGTTTAGTCGTGAGAGAATTATAGTGTTTGGTCCTGGCTCAAAAAGCGAAAAAAGACTGCAAACATATGCTAGGCTCAGGTCCCGTATTGGTTGGACTGTTTAGATTTTGGAGTCTGCAATCTTTACTTTATTGAGACTTGGTGGTATACGGTATTTCAATATTAAAATAGTTTTAATAGAGTGTTGACCGAGGCTTATCACGTTGAGGGGCAGGATCTGACCCCAAGCGTCTGTAAATCAAGCGGGATGCAAATTGGTCCCGGTGTTTACTTTTTGATAACAAACCACAAAAAGAAACAGTTTCACATCCAGTAATGCTGATGCAAAAAAAAATCACATCAAGCCAAATCGAGCCAGATGCAAATTGAACCAAATGTTTAGTTTTTCATAACACTGTGGGTCAAATAACTCATTAATTTCGAGAAAACGTTTGCCCCGACTTTCGTATATAAGCGAAATTCGTGGCCGAGACAGGCTGAGTCAAGCCTGAAATGTCATTATGAGAATTTTCAATTTCAGATGTAGTTTTTTTAGCTGCCCGATTCTGTCTTTCTTTGCTTGTATTTGATTTCCTTCTATAGCGAGTGACAGTTGTTCGTGAACTCTATCAATCTTTTCATGAAGATTAAAGATTATTCTCTCTTTGTCTTCTTTGCGTCCGACCTGAAACCATTTTAAGTTACTTGGGTCGTAGCCTGTCGCGAATGTTCTGTCTCCAGGATCAATCGAACATATTCACGCCCTGCAAACTGTCGCTCCACTTCAAAATTGTTGTGTACGGTAGAACGAGCGAACGGCATTTCCGAGAAAGAGCGGAAGGCCAATTTAAACGGCTAGTTGTAAGTATTGTTTATGCTTTTGTCTTGTTATTCGTTTAAGTTTTTTTTTTTCGAAAAACGGAAAATGTAGTTCCGTGTAGGACTGATTTAGGCTTCCAATTATCTAATCTGTTTCAAAAAGAAAATTATATTAAGCCCGGGAGAGCTTTTTCTACCTGACGAAGCGAACGACGATTTGTAGAATATTGAACTTCCCAACCATAGAAATGCCATACCCTTCAGATTTCTTGAAAAAGTGTATAAGTAAAATAGCACCCCGTAATAAGAACTTGTCCTTTGTGCAACATAAATTACTCCCGAAGGATTTCTTAAATTTGTGAATCGATATTTTTCGAAAGTAGTGGAGCCAAAGGGCAAGAGATGGATCAAAAGGTTCGATGTTGAGCGCAAGGCGTAAATCATGATTTTTGACACGGTTATGTACATTTAAAAACGTGTGTCCGTTGACAAATTTGACAAAATCGAATATTTTCAGTTCTACTGCGAACAAATGTTTACGAGCAGGTACGTGTAACGCGATTGTTCACGTCAAAATGTTCTGCTTTTCGAAAAGTTAGATATTTAAGGTGCAGAACAGAAACAAATTTATGCAATGCACGGGACACATTAAATTAAATGGATCTCTACTACCGAGTTCAGTTCAGAATGACTTTCTGCAATTAATAGGTCTAACGAACATGTTCAGAGCAAACACAAATAAGCTACGTTTTCATGAATTTGTAAGGTGGGGATTCTCTATGAAAATGGTTGAAAAAGTGTCAGTCGTTATAAGGAGTGTGAAAAGTTAGCTGCCATTAATGCTATTCTTGATTTTCGGAATCGTGCATAAGCCTTGTATTTAGTTGTCAACAATCGTATAAAGGGCATGTGTTGTCCAAATTGTGAACGGGCATGGGCCTGTGTATTTTGTGAAAAATGCGCAATGTGTAATGAAATGATGAATAACCCTGAAAATGAGAACAGTAAATCTTGTTTCAAACTTTTATTTTGTTTCATGTAAATGTTACTGCAAAGCTTAAGCTGTCTCTCTTTAGCATTCTTAAAAAATGTCGAGGGTTTTATTGTAGTCATCGTAAGAGTGTGTTGTATAACAGCTGTTAACTCTCATCAGTTCACCCAAGTGGTATTATGTTGTAGATGTTCTGAGAAAGGTACACATATTATTCAGTAGACTAAAAGATCTTTCAACCACAGCTGTATCCTTTGGAATAAGTAACCCCAGCTCATACAATTGCTTGAGCCTTGGGAAACATATCCTTAAACCTCCATCTGTGCAAAGCTCCTTGTACACATCTTTCAGTGTCAAGACAAAATTTACTTCCCTCTGCCTGAAATTAAACAGTTAAAATTCAAACTTACATTTTCAATCTACATTCAGGTAGTTTACCTTCTTAATTATTTATCATATGTTATTTAAAGTCATTTGACTTATTAATGTCATTTTACCATTTTTTTTTATGCTTAGGTATTTAGGTGAAGAAGAAGAACTTTTATTTTTGTACTAAAGCCCAAAATAGAGCCATTGACAAAGCATCAGTATATACATATATAAAAAGCAGAAACATAGCACTACATGACAAGAAGCCGATTCAATGGAATTAATTCTTTTATAAATAGGAAAGTAGCTCATACACTTCTAGGTTGTTCTACAAGATATAAACGAAGCGTGGTTTCACATGACATCTCGCTTGAGAGAGGCAGAATAATGTAAATATTACAATAAGACAAAGCACATTAATTTCTATTTCAACGCAGTTTGATGCTCCCAAATAATAGGTTAATATGAGTTAAGGATTTTGCAATTTCTTAAAAAGGGGCACTATCAAATGATACATAGTGCTAAACTTGATACATTCACCAACACATACAATGTATATGCCTTATCGAAGTACGAAAACGAAACTATAGAGCACATGATGGTGGTCTGTACATAACACCAGCAAAATAAAGTTTTTTAACAGAAAGATTAGGAGTTTCTATTAACGGAACCATTCTTAAAAGTTTCTATGACTAGGTTATCATCAAAGGGCCTATAATTTGCATATAACATAAAGCAATTTGTTTGAACAAAAAGTAGTCTTATAAAATGATATAGATATATCTATTTACATTTTATCGAGTCATCGTTTTCATTGTAGATGAGTTAACACTTCACTTCAAAAGCTTGTTATAATGTTTAAGGTATAATGTAAGGCAATTAGTTTTTGCAAAGTATTTGTGTCAGTTAGCATTACACATAGCGTTATGCTATAGAGATAACTACATTTAAAATTGACAATCTACATTGAATTGATCTGTTGCTGATGTTTAATAAAAGCATGATAAGAGAAAATACTTAAATTACGAATATCTGTTACATTTTCTGTATTCATAAGAGCAATAAATTTAAAATTACTAGGGTGATTCCAATAGTATCTCTTGATATATTTTGTACCATATTACATACAAGTATAAAATTGTGTCAGTCTGCGACCTCGGCTCAACAGTTTAAATGTCATTCACTCTACCTTTTGACCACAGCTTTCATTGTTCAAAAATGCCCATTAAATAACTGTAAATTAGATAACACGTGTGATGAAAATAAGAAAATGATCCTCAAATATTCTTAGTGTTCTGAATGTTAATTAACATGATATATAAGGCCAAATATGTCTCAGAAATGTTTTTATTTTCTTAAATTTTAAAAGCCTTTTAATTTCGGTGTTATTTTATAGTATCCACAATATCCCACACTGGCCAATTACTCGACTCGCGGAGTTCTATTTTGATTATTATTATTATTTTAATTCCATTACAAAAATATTGTCCACTAAAAACTTATAATAAATCAACCATTTCAAACATGTTTAGCGGAGGTATCATAACTAATTTGCTCATTAGATTTTTTTGCATTACGGATCATCACAACATACCATTGTCGAAACTGTACTGTGGTTGTGCCTGCATCTGCTAAGTAACAGTTTGACTGTGGATGTAGCTGTAAAACTAGAGTTGTGGATGACTTCACATTTGGAGTTGTGGATGAATATGACACTAGACTTGAATCTGTATGTGTTGTAGGTATGTTGTAAGTCTGTGATAAGGAAGCAGAATTTGCATATGATTGTGGCATTGCCTCAGCAAAGACTTGTAACTGTGTTTACTATGAGTCATAAGCAGTGGTAACACATTCTGACAGCTTGAAAGTAAAACCACTTGAAATGTTATCCTGACATAACAAATACTGTTAATAATGTCAATCATTTTGACTTTTCTAAAAAACCATTTTGCATGCTGTTTAACTGAAATTTTCCATAATGTGAATTGACTGGTTAGTAAACAAATTATATTCAAAAGACCATGACTGGTAATAATTTAATGAGAATTTTATGTTAAGTCCAATCTAATCTTTAAATGCCTTTTGTTGAGTGCGAGGATAATTCTTTACTGGTTATAAGATAAGACTTTAAAAACGTGCTTACAAGTATTGGAAGGGAATAATTCTATTTTACTCCACAAAGTATTGCAATAAACCAGTCAACGTTCTCTTGTCTGATATTTTTCTCCGTGTCAACGTCATTGAAAATAAATCTAAAAACAATCGTCTCTTCAAGATTAAGCAGAGTATCATACTTTTCAACGTCTTGAAAAATCAACCATTCTCCTTTGTTTTGAGTCACCTAGCAAAAAGATCTGTTCTGTTGTTCCTTTGCTTCCCCAGTCAATCTGAAAACTTCTTGTTGACTTTGACGTAGTTTAAAACAAACATTATCATTTTTAGAACAAATGTTGGAAAATATACTTTGTTTTGCCATTAAATATAGTTTCGAATGGAAACTGCCCAAACAATTATAAGATAACAAGTAAGTACATAATACACACTTGTCATGTTGTTAAAGTTAAACTCTCATGTCAATATTCATTTATTTAATACTAACAAATTACTTTGAAATAACTATCTTTTAAACCAGTAAGAAAATGTTAGCAAAGGTATCTTAGATTTCCGTGTCTGTCAGATGTATGTAACTGGCTTGTATTTCTTTATTGTAGAAAAAAAATTTCATTTCTAACACTAGGTATTGCGTCAGTGAGTTACTGTTTTGATACTAAAGATAGCACAATAAAAATAAAATGCTTTTGAAAAAAATAGAAAAAATAAAAGCATTTCTGAGGCAAAATGAGCTTTAAGTAGTATTTGGGTTGTTTTTGTCATTAAACTAAAATGAAAATGCTAAATCATGAACAAAAGTGAGAAAACGAGTTGTTTGAAAACATGTTATATGTGTTTCAATTTGGGCTTAGACGGTTCAAAGCACATTTTATAATTATGTTACCACAAAAACGGCAACCGGCGAAGTTTATTTATGGATAAAGGATGTACTAAAACAAGTCATTTGCGTAAGAGTGCTTTAAACAAATGTTCATTCCAAGTTCTTAACAGGGAACAGGCAAAATGAAATGTAACACAATTAACATTTTTCTTTGATATATTACACAATTATTAAGAAACCAGACAAATTATGGATTGTTATGAACTTATATTATACAAATAGTTTACTTAGTATCTACTTTATCCTATTCGTGCGTTCTGTCATTAAAATCAGTGCGTGTTGTCTTTTCACGCAAACACGCATATTAGATTATTTCCCTTTTTAGACAAAGTACTTTTATTGCTTATAAAATGTAACGTCACGAAAAGTACAAAATTCGTGACGAGAGATGTAGAAATTCATTATAGTTTCCGTCAGTCATGTTATCGGATTTTTCGAAGTCTCTAATAATATTGTCAGTATTTCAGAACCCTTTCATTCACACAATGACGTACGTAACATTTAACACAGTAGCATCAGCTAACAAAATCTACCATATCGCAATTTTCGAAGTATGGCTTTTTTAATACAAATCAAACCTACCTTACGGAAGTAAATTTATTTTATTTATGACATGTTAATCAACTGATTCGCCAGTAAATGTTTATATGCAGTATTCTACAAATAAAAACAAACAAATAACAAACAAATATATTTTGACTTCTTAACATTTCTTTCTTCAAATGCTTTTTAATTAACATAATAACTTTATGTGTGATACAATCTTGCTGACATTTTGTCCAAATCATTGACTTGAACCGATGTGTATATTATAAATTTAACGTCAACAAAATAAATCTAATACATAACAATTCCACGAGAGGCATTTTACTTATTTGCTTAATATATGATAATATAAGCATCGTACATTTGTGTAGATCAGGAAATACAAAGCTGACATTCAATCTCAGACACAGCGGTTCACGACAAACCTATCAACAGCTTAAAACTAGCGATTTAAAAGAAAGAAATATTTATATTTTGTTACAAGTATCCAACGAATTACAACGCATTTAAAGTTTAAAAGTAGCTTTGGGTTATATTATTGCCATAATGCACAGTCACAAATTACACGGATGAATATGATTTTAATCAATGAAAATGCTATTTTTAGCGATGTCGATCAGAGCGTATTACATAAATAAATCTGTCGAGTAGTCGAATATATATGTCAGACTGTTTTGGCGAGATGATTTTCGCTAAATTATTTACATCAATGTTAAGCAACAGGTTAATCGTGAACAAAATACCTCGAAATTAACAAGAATTACAAACCCGAAATGCAATGGAAATTCTAAATTTAGTATTACTTGATTTTATTCAGGTTTTCTTCGTATAACTTCTCCGTGGTGCAGGGATAAGGCGCTCGTTTAGTGTGTCAGAGGTATTGGGTTCAAATCCCATTCAAGGCAACTATTTTTTTAAAAGTTTCTTTGTTAAGGAAGTAGCCACGATATGCATGGATAAAGTGTGGCTGTCATAAAAAATGAACATAAATGATTTTTTGATGCAAGTCTAGTCATACAAAATTCCGTATGTATCAAACTCTGGTGTCCTGCAAGATGGATTATAACACATAAAAAAACTTATACAGGAAAATACATACAGATATACAGTACGATTTAGATTGCAAAGATCAGAAAATACCACAGAGCTTGCAGCCCTTTGATTTATATTGATTTCATTAAATCTTGTTGCTCAAAAATGATACAGTGCTCGGCAGGGTTCCGTTATTCATAACCTAAATCCGTTTTATTAATTCGATATGAAAAGATAAAATGTCCTCTGCTTATTATTGTGATTTAATCAGTTTAGTGAAACAAAAGCTGCATTTTTAGCTACGTGCATTATTGAAAATGACTTACATTTTACATTCGACTTTAAATTAAAATGAATTTTCCTAACAGAATTAACATGACAATTCCTTACTTTTGATGTTGTATCAGCTAACCCCTTGTGAATACTATATTATTCTACTTTCAAGATCTGAGAGACATGTCAAGAAATAATGCGTTTCATCAAATATTCCTGAGTGAATCTCTCCACTTTGAGCTAAGCTTATATTTTGTTATCTTAACCACAATAAAGTTATATCTCAAATATAATTTGTGGTGAACGGCATTGAATTCTTGAGCTGTAATTGTCAAAAGAAAATGTCGAATTTCCTGTTCATCATTCTATTTCTTATTGTTAAATGACAACTTATATGGTTATGTGTTCTATCGACTTTTATTTGTGTTTAAGTAAGGAGCACACAACAACTTTTCACAAAAAAAATGTAATATTACAATATTATAAGACTATTGTATACATTTAATTGAGTGCTTCAGTGTAGATAAAACATGAAAAGTCAAGACTAGCTTTGCTGATTTTAATGTTTCCGAGGGATCATTTTTTCCAGATATTTTCTGGTCCTATAGCATGGTTTCCAGCACTTTTAAATGTCGATAATGGATAACCGCTTAAGCCGGTGCTAGAGGGTGTGTAAGTTGTTGCATTTTATCGTTAATTTTGGACAGAACTCGATCAAACCCTGTCTACAATTTTGTTGTCATTATTGTGTATAAGGATGACTTCAAAACGGCAATTTCTCAAAATTTTACAGGAAGGATCAGTACCAAGCCTAGTTGTGCTATTGTCGACATTTTGTGGTTCAATAACTTTTGTCAGAGTTATGGCCTTTTACTGAGCTTTCATTTTAAAGTTTGTCCGGACTACTCCTCTTAAACCAAGAATGCAATTTTAATGACACATTTCATGATTTTTGGTTGAGTTATGGCTCTTGACTGAAAAAGGTGTTGTTGTTGTTTTGTTTTTTGCCAGCTACACAGAAGTTTATCTTGACTACTCCTCAAAAATTACTTTTGCAATATCATCAACATTTTAACGGAGTTTTCAATGCCATGTCTAGTTGTGCATCCACCGACATTTACCGGTTAATTGATTTTTGCCCTTTAATGATTTTTTTTAGTTGTCCCGACTACTCCTTTATACCACAAATGACATTTCAATGAAACTTTACAGGATTGATCACAAGCTCAAATTCTTTTGCATATTACACAGGTTTTTATGTTGAATAATTTGTGGTGAGTTATGACTATCACATGTGGCGACACATGTGATCACTGATCCCTCTTGTGCTGACTTTAATGCTTCCGAGGGATCACTTTCTTTCGAGATATTTTCACTTAACTTATTACATTTTAACACGATTTCTAATCGTATAACATATAATAATTCAAAATGCAACTTGAAACTTGGTATTCAATGGACGCATGTTCAGTAAGTATTTCAACAATAGAAATGTATTTTTGGATATTCTTACGAAAGATAAATGCTGATCACTCTTTAAGTGGTTTTGAATAAAGACTATATTATGATTTAAATAAAAGTTTGTTTTAGAAGAAATTATCATGTAATCGGATACTGTATCTCACAAAAAACAACGCCATACATATATAATTATTTCATGGTTTGTTGTCATGTATAGTACTAAATACTTTCAATGGACGTGTAGGTATTTATTGTATTACAAACATTCCATTAAAGATCAATTCACTTTAAAGGACTTCCGGGTTATCGCGAAATAGGAAACTTAGCTTTTTGACCGTTGCTTTCGTTAAATTGTGTTGGTGTAACAATGTTGTAATGTCTGAGATATACTAATTTCTGTTTAGTATAGAAAGTTCAGCTTAAAGTGTAAGAATTCATGAATATTTTATACAAATACATTGTAACACAAATTCAATATGTCATTTTCTTCTGATAATGTCAATTTCAGCGAACATAAATTTTGAGAGGGGAATGTTTTCTTCTTTTAGTATTCACTAGGGATGTATTGATTCACTGTACAATGAAGTTGGCAATCCAACTTATGATTAAAATGAAATCCTGTAAATTATTGTATTGCAAGATGATACAAATATTTAAGACATTTTCAACAAAACATTAAGCATTATGTAAGGTATTTTATGAAAGATATACATGCTTTATACATTTCAGTCAAAAAAAAGCTGTATGTTCGTTATATATTTTGTAATGTTGCATGTTGACATTGTTTTTTTCTATACAAGACGTACATATTAGGACAAAATACAAAGAGAAAACAACTATGTTCGGACATTCGTTCAAACAAACACTTTATGACTGAATCCATCTGTTACAAGAAACATACAAGAAGTGCATTGATGCAGAGCATCAAAGGGCGTCCAAGCAAGAAATGCAGCAAATGAAGATGAACTAGAAGACATCTGATGACCAGATATTTTTATAAACTTAATTAATTGGTTTTTACCAGAATTGTATTTTATTTATGAATGGGCGGACGGAAGACATTGTTCATCATGAACTTTGGTAGGCATGCTAGAGATTAGAATATTAAATGTTTTTTTCCACATGAACTTGAAATTCTATTAATATTAATGATAATATCCAAAATATACAGGTCTGTAAAATCGAAAAGACATATGTTTGCATTTCATTACCTGCACAATTATCCAGTCCGTTATTTATTATCATAGCGCGACACGAATGACCGTTTTGTTTAACCAGAACTTCTTTTATAAATATGTTTTGGAACGTTCACAATGTTAAAGTCATCATTCTATTAATAGGTACAACAATAACATACATGATAACCCATTGTGTACTATAAAATGATCTATTATAATAAAAACTAAGAGCGCGGTTAATTGAAAGATAAGATAATTTCATTTGAATATGTTTCCATTGCGAAATTCTCCAATTCGCTATTCATTGAACATATCGCGACATTTCATTTTTGATAATCAAACACCCTCATACCAATCGGAATGATCGGCTTTTATGACCGACGAAAAGGCGCGAGAAGTTGCGATTGCCCTTTCACAAAATCTGATTTCATTCCATATAAGGCGTCGCCAATAAAGGAGAAAGTAAATTGATGCCTTAACCGAGTAAAATGTATTATTATTTGTACAAAAAGCTCTCCTGCATTTGCTAATTTTCTATTTGCTGTGTCATATATAAAGTAAAATGAGTTATTGATATAAAGCTTCTTCTTCTTCTATAATGAAAGCCAAATATTAATAACTTCAGATTTTGTCTTGTTTGATGCCAAACAGATAACGTACATATTAATAAAGTTATACTATTGGAATGAACAAGCTTTGTCTTTAAAATAATGTGAAATAAAAGTTTCACACGGGGAACTCTGGCAATATATATAATGTATCATGTGCAATTCATATATTTGCGATACCAATGTCCCCTTATCTCTAAATTATTCATTGTAAATTGCTGATTACAAAATGTTTAAATTACCCGATTTATCACTTCTTTGTATTTCCTTTCGCAAAAGATACATTTTTATTTTTTATTTGATTATATAAACGTGAAAAAATTTGTCATATTGTC
>NW_026866916.1:0-14732 GCF_026571515.1 Ruditapes philippinarum | reverse complement strand
AGCGTTTATTTCATGCGCGTACAGAGGTGGGGTGGGGTGATGATCATCATACCCTACCGCACGACATTTGTCTATCATGACAAAAATATTCCATTACATTACATTTTCTGTGAAATTGAAGCAAATATTTCACTCATTACCCCCTCCCTTAAAACTAGTAAAATGCCGAACCCCATTAGTAATATGCATAACCCCTTGACGAAATTACATCCTGAGGTCAAATTTCTGGTTGTATTGTGCATTATTATGTCAGGTATATAAGTTCAAAAAGATTATCTCGTCGATCAGATGAACAAGGAGCCGCTGGATTTTTGTCAATTTAGAGCCCGGATTTAATCAGACCAGTTGATGTTTTAAATCGGATAAGTACTGCTCGGGCGTGGAGCTCAATCACAGCACGTGTACTTAACATATATATCCAAAAGCTAAATATAAGCCGTTTTGAAAAAAAGATCATATTCCACGTCTATAATAACTTTTTTTATCAATGAACTATAAACTTTAAAACAATTCCTTAAAAAATCTAAAAATGATGTTTTTGTAGTTTATTTTTTGTTGTTGTTTTTTTTAACAAACAATTGGTCGAAAATTATGATACAAATTGTATTTTACAAGTCTTTCATTTGTTTCATAAGATGTTGAAAATTTGCAGCATTCGTATTTCTTAAAAGAAATTTGCGTGGAGATTTGATTCATACATTTCTTTAATGTCATAAAAACAATAGATTTCCTTCATAAATTACATTTATATCTCCTCCATTTTGTTATTAACTTCCACTTTATCTATATTATCCAGTTTGCTATTAACTTGTAGTTTTTTTTATAGTTGTTTTAAATATTATGTTAAAAATTCTTGTATAAACCATTTCTATAGAATTAATCGATTCCCGCCTCATCATCAATCGGTCTACACTATATTTCTATATCGTCCGCTTTTTATCCCCTCTATATCTATATCATCAGCGCTTTCCCTATATATTTATATTGTCCGCAAACTGCGTATCATATTATCTCTCTATCTAAATGTCGATATGTTTAATCAGATAGCAAGTTGTTCACACTAAATTACCGTTAGTTTGCAGCACTCGTTTGTAAATCTTGTATCAGTGCATGTCTTTACTTATTTATATCAATGAACTATATAATTAAACAAACAAGAGCCGGTTGAACCGGATGATGCTCCCCGAATAGGTTTTGGACACAGAAAAGTATACCTCTTGTAGTGCACGGACAAAGTTCAAAATTTAAATATGAACAAAGGGCAAAAACTCCAAAATAAGGCAAGGCAGCGTTATGGTTCTTAAATAATGCACATCTCCCTAATGGGATCTATCTACCTACAAAGTGTCTTGTTAATATTTATTATACTTTGTGAACTTTGTCCAGGACAACGTTCGAAGTGTAAAATGAACAAAGGGCATTAACTCCAAAATTGGGCAAGGCAGAGTTATGATTCTTTTGCACAACACTTTAACCCAATTAGAACTATCTTCTTACAAAGTTTCATGTTGATATCTTTTATAGTTGTAGAGTTATGTACCGGACAAAGTTCAAAGTGTAAAAATGAACAAAATGCAATAACTCCAAAATAAGGCAAGACAGAGCTATGTTTTTCTTGCACTGCACTTCTACTCAATGAGATCTATCTATCTACAATTTGCCGCGAAACATGTAACGAGCATTTTGAAAAATAAAGTTGATGAAAGTTTTGCTTTGGCTTATTTACATATGGATTTCTATTTTTCTAACCATGATTAGTTGATATTTGTAGAAAATAAGTAGCATTATAGGTGAAAAAGAAAATGATTGTACATGCTTTGATATTTTCACCTCATCTAATAGTTTTACTGAACAACGTTGCACTACTGTCACAGTACACTTACAAGTCTTGTTTGTATTGGAATTAACATCAATGAAAGCATTTCTTAAATATAATATGTGGCCCCACTCTCATGAACAGTGCATACGATAAATTTAAATGATTTACAAAACATCCGGAATAACGTACACTTGTACTTAATCTAAATAGAGAATAAACTGTGCACAGGAAAGATTTGGTAATGAATGCATTATTTAGCGCGGAGCTTCTCATTTGATGCATTGCAGCCAAATTTGTACTTCTAGAGTTATGCCCCGAACAAAGTTCAAAGTGTGAAAATGAACAAAGGGCAAGGCAGAGTTATGGTTCTTTTGCACTTCTACTCTATGAGGTCTTTCTTTCTACATAATTATGTTTTATACATATGGGTTATGCCCCGAACAAAGTTTAAAGTGTAAACACGAACAAAGGGCAATAACTCCAAAATTAGGTAAGATAGAATTATGGTTTATTCGCACTGCACTTTTACTTAATGAGATCTATATATCTACAAAGTTTCATGTTGATATCTATTATAGTTTTCTCGCGAGGAGTTTGCAGGAACAGACGATAGATAGAATTACTTTTACATTTCTTCAAATTTGCTATTTAATTATATTGATTCAAATATTAAGGTATAAAAGTCAATTATATCACATTTTTAAAAACTTCATCAATGCCCAAAATAATCATTAATCAGTCTTCATTATATATCTATATCTCCAGCATTTTTTCTCTTTATCTATATTGTCCGCATTTTCCCTATATGTGTATATTGTCTTCTTAAGACGTCCGCGTTTGGTTAACAGACCACTTCATTTCTTCTTGATAACTAGCTGACCATTAGACACCATTCCAACTAAAAACTAACTGATCTATAGTCTGATTACTACAGAGGATGATCACCCTCTAGTTAAGCTGTATTGTTTTGGGCTGATATGGGTCACTTTCATATTTTTCAATGTGAGTGAAAAGAGGATGTCAGAACTTGTCTACAGAAATTATGCCAATGATTCTTCTTGAAATAAATATTATTTATTTCTGATAATATACGTGTACAAATTGCAATTTTATTGCAAAATTCTATTTAATCGCTTTAATTCATATTTGCTCACTTTCGTAAACATTGTCTCTTTCGTATTTTAGGCATACTTATGAGTAACAAATAGGAAACTTTAACAGGACACCAAACATTAAAAATCGCTATACTGGAATACTTATATTTTAGTCACATTTCAATATCTAAGAATGTACTTGTATGACACTGAATTTAGGTTACCCTATTTAGATATATTAAATCCCGTTGTACGCAAAATTTTCGTTGTGTTTTACCTAAAAAAATCGTCTGATTTTGACTGTCGGTTCAAATTTCAAAGTAAACATGAACTTAAAGTTTTTTGGTAATGGCGGACAGTACATATTTGTAAACAATTTACAGGTAAACTAAAGTATAATTTACTATTGCTAAGTAATCTTGATAAATATTGTTGACATAATGTAAAGAAATAAACATTTAATTTCATGCCAAGTTAATGTAGATCATTTAAATGCGATCATTCGGTATTTTCAAGGAACTTAACTATAAGTTTCATTCATAAATGACAAAGGTGAAGTTCAGATTTCAAAGAATGTATTTGGGTATACGTGTACCATGGATCACATGAATCTCCAATCAAATTTAGAAAGCACTTATAATTAAATTATCAGTGTGTGATGAAGATAAGTCATCATTTACAATCAAAATGCTTTGTTAGTCAACTTGCATGTACAATTATAATCATTTAAATATAACAATCTAAAATGCTTTGTTAGACATCCTGTATGTTAAATTATATTCTTTCAAATATAATATTCTCCATTAAGGCCTATATAGTGTTTTTCATATAACCTCCTTTGTAGTATAATCTTCAAGACTAGCCATTGCCAGATGGCAAGATTTAGCCTTTCTTGAGATTTATTGAGTCTCAGGCAAAGACATCATCAAACATAATAGCTAACAAAACAACATTAACGTCAATCAACAGCAAATACACACATGCTGGAGTGTTAACAATGAATTAACCAATGTCCAAACACTTTTATTCATCCAAACAAAAAAGTACTCGAATGCTAAATGGGTGGGTAAGGTGGGAAATTTCAATTTTAACAAAATTGTGATCCATTATGTCAAGGAAAAATGAAGGAAAATATTTTACCGTCAATGAAATAAACAACCAATGAAAAAATGTTATGTCATTATGATGAATAAATAAATTAAGACTGAAAATCATTCAACCTGATAATTAAGTTATTTGTACATCAAATTAAACAAAATTATAACTTTTATTCATACGTGACAAAGGCGAAACTCAGATTTCAAAGAATGTATTTAGGTATACGTGTACCATAGATCACATGAATCTCGTATCAAATTTACAAAGCACATTTAATTAAAAATCAATGTGTGACTTTTAAAATACCACACCTAAGAAAGGGCTTGAATGTCCGTATGAATAACATGCCTATTCTTACATAGCAAAGCCAATTTGTTATTGAGAATTTTGACCCTGTTGCCTGTAACATCAAAATTATTAGGCCTAGGACAAATAGCAGAAACAATAATACTACCAGAAGAATGTTGGCACACATTAGCAGTCAAATCATTGAAAGAAGCTAAAATTTCATCTACAATACGTGGACCAGTCAAGCCATTTTTACCAACATGTAATTAAATGTAATTGAGCCTCAGTCAACCTGACCCTTTGATATTCTAAAACTTAATCTTTAAATGATATTTCTAGGGGAAGGATGTAACATGTGTGTCCCAAATACCTGAAACATTTTTGGCCATGGAATCCCATACGATTGTGCATTTTCGAAGCGTTGGATGCTTTACATTTTCTGAAAACACATAGAAACATCTTTCAATTGTAAATATCGCAGATTTTTAATTTCTTATGATCCTAACATATATTTACCTTTTACCCCATGAGCATATTGTGAAAAATGGCCGTTTTCATTGAAAAGCCTCCTGTTACAAGTTCCAAATGCTATGAAACTATGAAAAAATGCGTCAATACTGATGAAACTTGGCACAAATATTGACTAGACCATAGCCTCTGTAACAGCATGCTCAATCGTGAATTTCCTGTTACCATGATAAAGGGAGGACGACTCAAAATTGCCAAAAATCACTATTTTGCATTGTTTTTTCCATCAAAACTGATTTCAAAGTGCTGCAAATTCTCAATGAATTGAGATAGAGTAAAAGGCGTCGGTTACTAGTAACCCTAAGATCGACCTGCTGCCTTTTTAAGCCTGTCACATGTTCAAAATATTCTTGGCGATGACGGGGACTACCGCTCCCTTCAAACCCCAAAAGAGAAGGGGGGGAATCCCACTTCAGGCAACCCTTTGATGTACCATTTGCATTGGAGGCAGCGCCGAAAAAGTGGTCAATTTTTTAACAACATTTCTCAAACGAAAAACAGTGTTTGGGGCCTAAATAGGGCATTTTGTCACTGTTTGATGCCTCAAAAAACGGGGAGGCACCAAAAGCCGTCAAAACACGTCTATATGAGGGAAAATGTTAATTATATATAAAAAGCATGAGAAACATCTTTAATAATGTTAACTTTGTCATAAATTGAAAAAGAAATGTATCGTTTATAAAACATCAGATCGCCAAGAATTTGAATCTCATCTGATGAAACATTATTCTTAAAAGCCAAAGTAGCAAAACACTAGTAAATGAATGAGATGAATATAAAAGATGAATCTAGCCCAAGATTATTCAAAATGAAACGTAGCTTAATATGGTACATATAATAGGTAATAGGTTTACAATTTGGTAAAATAAATAAAGCATCTGAGAATATTTAAGGCACAACCTTCATAATTATATAATCATAAGCAAAAACAGAACGTAAACAAGAGCCAGGCAGCCTTAATAAATTTAAAGAGTCTGCGACATGCGCTCTCCAAACTGAAAAGTCTTAGTCCAATTTAAAGTAACAATCAAATTATCATCAAAGTGGGAAACATCAGAACATAACAAACATTTGTGATTGATTTTAAGGCACTGACCTCCAGAAAGAAAAATTCAAGTAAACAGTAAATACTGATCTAGTTAGGTTTATTGTATAAATCCATCAAGAAAGAATGTTGACAAAGCGTTTATATATCGGGTATTTCTTTTTCATAATCTATTACGTTACTAACGCAGTAGCCAATATAAATAGGAGAAGATAATTCATTTAACGCGGTCAAATGTTATTGAGTAGGCCCCTATCGCATTTAAAGCTAAAGGTTAAATCGATAAATTGGTCATCATATATATGAAATAATTAATCAATTATAATATTTAGTGCCATGAATTACTACAAATATAAAAACAAAAGCAATTATTCGTATCCCTATATGTTTGATAAAATCCAAGATTCCGTTCAAGAGCACAGGTCGCGATATTGTCCTGTACGATCACGTGATACTAGAAACAACCCGGATGAAAGAATTCCGTGGTATAATAAATGAAGGCATTTCCCGTTGGTGGGAAAGCGACCTGTTTGTTTTCAGAGCAATAATGTTAAAATAGGAACTTTTCGAAGTGTCATTTCGATTTCTTTCATCTATATAATGTTTGAGGGGGGATTTTGAAATATTAGCTAGACGGCCGTTTTCTGCTATCTTCTGGAGGTCAGCTGCTTTAATTCTAAGAAATTGAGGGAACTTAATTTGATTTACGTGCTAGTGGAATTTTGGCCAAAAAATAAGCCCCAATACACTGAACTGAATTTTATGGATTCTTAAAATCCAAAGAATAATACATTTTGTACAGCAGCAGAGGAGTTATTGGTTTAGCTTGCTTAATACAATGCTCTTCAGTCTTGAAATTCCACGAAAACTGCAATTTATCAAAAAATTATTCATTTCAGTCAGATCATATCCAAAAAAGCGATGTAAAGTTCTACAACCACATAAGTAATTACGAATACTAGCCACAGATTTAAATGAACGGCTGAGAAATTAGGAAAACAACTGAATGCTCTGTGTAGAAGCTGGTAAATCACAAAAGTTGAAGTACATGCAAAATGACATTAATGATTTCCACTGAATTTTAAATTTTTTCAACTTCCTTCTGCGTATGCTGATGTATTAGATAGTCTCAAATCACACTTGAGAGTCTTAAATTGTAGGTCTGCAAATAAACCAAAATGATAAAGAATTTACCAAGTATTAACAAAACAAATCATGATCTCGCACTTGTCAATATTCTAAATAATATTCTAAATTAAAACTATTTGTCAAATCAAAGAATTCATTTTGAAATTTTTCATTTTGAGACCAACGTGATAAAAAATCTGATATTCGATTGTCATGCTAGATAAATTAACAGCTCTCAATTCACATTGAGCTCTAGCAGTTAAAAACCAAATCTCGTTTAATCCTTCTTGTAAGAAAGGACATTTAGCTTTACCAGAATTGAGTACATAACATGCTGTTCATTGTAAAATTTACAATAATACGTTTACCTTTAGACCCTGGCGACCATAGTCTCAAGGCAATAATAATGTCAAATTATTCTAACGCTGATATACAAAATGTTTGATTCAAAATATTTCTAAGGGAAATATTTCCCTAAGACCCTGGCGACCATAGTCTCAATGCAATAATAATGCCAAATTATTCTAACGCTGATATACAAAATGTTTAATTCAAAATATTTCTAAGGGAAATATTTCCCTTACAAAACACCACAATCACTTAGACAAGCATCGGTTGAAAAAATGGCGTCAGGTATAGACACCCTTGACCTTTGGCTTTAAGTAATTGAATAAAATCATCTATTCTAGGAAAAACTAAATCAACATTTTCATCTAAATACATATTTTTATCAATAACTGCTTGACTTATTGGCATATTTAAATCTAAAATAATCAGCATCTTTGTTTTTTGGAAGCGAATTTAATGGTGATTTTTTTATAATTTAGAAGAAAATGGATTTGTTTTTAAAAAACCTAAAATACACAAGGAAGCACATTCTTTCTCCAAATGTTTATTTATTTCATTACAATAATCACTAGCTCCTGAATGATTTTTATGTTTCGAAGTATCAAGTTGCTCAAAATTACAAACTTTATCTTAAAACCAATAGGAAAACCATTTTTTAAAAATTCACAAACAATCAAATTTTTATAATCTTATTTCAACAAGCGTTTCATAAAATCTGTATTAATTTTATTATTGACAGGTTTCTGCAATCCTCATAGGTATACAATCCTGATTGACAAACTTTTTTGTGAAAAATTACCTTATCAATGAGCGAAAAATGACATTTTTTGGTATGATTATAAATAATGTTATTAATGTTTCTCGAATAAAATTCATCTCTTCACTGGTTTATACACAATTTTGAAAGAAAAAAAATCAACTAAATTTTCATTACATATCAGATTTCTTTTCAAATAATAAAATTTATCCACAAGTCAATTTTAAGAATTTGGACAAGAGCTCGAACATTCGGGATGCTCCAACTTAACTCTGTCCTTAACCCAAAATGAAGCCCAATCATGATATTTTGAGACAATCTTGCTATTCCTTTAATAACTGAAAAAATGCGGTGATTTTTATATACAGTTGTTTCTTTGATAATGGCTACAAAACACACTTTTTTATACATATGATTTTTTCTTTCACCTTTATTGTATTTGACATTAATTTATATTTTAACAACGTGACTTGATAAAATAGAGGTTTCAACATATTGAAAAGTTCAATCAATATGACCCAAATCAATTTCGCGTAACATAGCCGCATATAAACGTTTGATAACAACAAAATCATATGATGACCATGAATAAATCAACTTCTTTAATAAAGCTATTCTGTCTGCACGTTCAGAACTCACAACAGCAACAAACAAATTTAAATCTAACTTATCAAAAGTAACCGATCATGTAACATGTTCAAAACGAAACCAGACTGAGGTTATTGCTGCCTATTAATTACTTTATATTAGCTAGAATGCCAGATTTATTTTTACTTTTACTTTCACTAAGAACTTAAACATCACCTGAGCTTTCAGAACTTAAACAATTGTTTGACATATATATATATTCTACCTTTATCAAAGAAGTCAGAATCTGACTCTGAATCAGAATCAAACAAATCGAGGCAAATTTTATTAGTTTGGGCGTGGACGGTAACTTGCACTTTCCAGTACCGTCCATGAACAGGCTCAATCAAACCGAGCCTGCAACATTTTCAATTTTGCCGTGTTGGGCTTTCTTTAGGGATTCTGTTTTTATCTATGTTAGATTAAACTTTACGACGTAATTTCTTATTGTTTTCTCAATTCTTTCATGGAAATTTGTTTTACGTCAACATCACTTGCGGGCTGAATGTTCGATTTACCATTATGTTTGCCCTGAGGATAGGAAGCACGAATGATCTCACCTCGCAACTTCTCAACTTCCCTTTTTTAGCAATCCTTTTTCTCAAAACCTCAGACTTCTGTCATCTGTCCTTTGAGCTTCTTTTCCTCTTCTTGAAGAGACGAAAGCGCCTTCCTCATCTTGGGAACGTACACATCATCATTACCATTATTATCGTCAGTGTCCACTTGATCTTCTTTCTGAATCAGTAATTCCGACTCCTCGCCGCTCATTAGCACCTGCAGGCCATCCAAATGTTGTTGCGTCCATTAGAATTCCTGTTAGACATCTCCGAAGTCGCTCAGCTGACAATGATCAATCCGTTTACCTCTTTGGAGCATCGATTTCTTTCAATCTTTCAAATTCAAATTTAATAAACATGTGATCTAAATGGTCAACTTATACAGAATGACAAAATAAAGGAAATGTTTTACCTCCAATGATACAAACGACCAATGAAATTTTTGAAAATGGCACGTTTAAACGTCGGTTTTATGTTGTAAAATTATACTTTGTGATTACAAGGTTTTTTCCTTGTTTATGTTACTTACACAAACAATAATGAAACTGAATTACGATTTATTCAAATATTATCGTTGTTTGGATTAAAATAAACCTTTCAGACGCTGAACGGCGCTTGGATAGACGTCAGTTTCTGGGCTTTAAATTAATAATTTTATCGATAAAAAAAACATTTTCTTGCTAGTGTTACTTACAGAACCAATTAATAAACTTAATTTATGAATTATTTTAAACTAATCTTGGTTTAGATCTACATAAAACCTTCCGTACGCGTGGTTTTAGAGCAAGTGAACTGCATTCGAACTTATGTTAAGTTTTATTGATATAAGTAGAAAATGTTTTAATTAAGATATGTTTTTCTACCATAAAAACCTTAATACATAATAATATGGCTTTTTACAATAAATATAATCCTTTTGATTGTTTAAATTAAGAAAATGCCTCTGCATGCTAAATTTCTTCGAGACGCTTTTTAGTAAAAAAAAAGATTTTCAAAGAAACAATGTGTCAGGGAAAAGACAAAAATCGTGGTTTTAACTCAATACGAGAACAAAAGCCTTAAATTGCTGGACACTCCTGTGTCATATATTGATTCAACTAAAACATATTTTTCTTCTGTCCAGGTGATAAACTCAGTGACATATATGCTTGTAAAAATTATGATTTCAGTCACTGCAAACTGCTGAAAACTTCATATTGATGACACTTAGTTGTAAAATCATAGCTGTTACAGACATACTTGGGCACAGCTCCCAATATAAACTCTATATTATATGCAAGGTATTTCTGCTATGGGTGTTATTTATAATAGAACAATATTCCACTTGTGATCCAACGAAAGTTGAGTTCTTTGAAACTTCTTACATTATCATATCATCTTATACTTTCTTTTGAATATATAGCAAAGATGTTACAAAGAACCGCCATATTTCTGCTGTTCCTGTCAACAGTATTTGCAGGTAGTTTCCTTTTTAATTTATTTCCAGCTTTTTTTTGATTTAAAGAAAAAAGGTGTTTTTTAAAGTTCAGGGTTCTGTCCAAAAGGTTTATTGACTTTATTGTACTTAAAAAGAATAACAAAAATTAATTTTTTTGAGAAAACTGAGATTTTTTTAAAATTATACTTTTTAAATAAAAGAAATTGTATGCTTTTTTGAATGTTTTTTTTATTGATCTGTGTTAAATTTTTCGGGTCAAAAATTGCCTGTGAAATAAAATATGTTTTTTTTTTATAGTTTATTTTGAAAGACTACTATTTTTTCATTTAAATCGTCCAAAAAAAATTACATCCCAGCAAAGCCGGGGGAATTTAAATTTAAAAAACCGGGGAGAATCTTTGGGTTTTGTGTATGGTAATGGTAAAAAAAACCAGGAAATCCAAATTTTTTTAAAAACCGTTTAATTTTTGGTTTTTTTTCTGCATTTTTTTTTAAATTTTCCAATGATTTATGAAAAAAACTTGCTTTTTTGTTTTCCTTAAAATTTTATTGTTAAAACATTTTTATACTATGTTAAATGTATTTATGAAAATTTTTTATGGGGGGATTTTTTAATTTTGCTTGTATTTCCCCCTTAAAATACCCAGAATTTTTTCCCAAAAAAGTGCCCCATCAAAAAAGGGTTGTTTTTTTTTTCCCTTATATTTTGGGAGATATGAAAAAGGGGAGATTTATTATTTTGACACCAGGTATGTGGGAGGGAATGGGGTTTCTTTAATACCAGCTTTTTAGTGCCCGGTTGTCCAATACCAAAATAAAAAGGTAAAATCGTGTTTAAAAAACCTAAGAAAAAGTAAAGATTTTTTCCCAAAGGGGTTTTTGTGAAAGGGGGTATGGATTCTGCTTCCATTTGAAGTTTAAACCTGAGAAAGCAAAATAAAAAAATTTTGCATTTTAAAACCAAAAGGTTGTGTATGAATTTTTTAAAAAATTATGTACAAAAAAATCCTAATTTTTTTCCTGGAAAATGTTTTTTTCCCTTTATCCAGAAACATAGCTTAAAAGAAGTAGTTTTATAGCATTTTTACGTAAATATGTTTTATTTTTTCTGCCACCAAAGAACAAAATAAAAATCTTAACCCTTTCTCTTCACTTTTTTTATCCTTTTTTGTAAACATAAAGACTTTTGGGGTTGGAAATCGTTCTTAGAAAAAGCGGTACTGACGAAACATACGGGGATTTGTTTTAAATATATTTATTTTTTTTACCCCATCAAAAATTTGGCAAGTTAAACATTGATGAGTAAAATATTGGTGCTAAAATTTTTTTGTTAAAAATTTTGGGTTTTCTGAAAATTTCATGTTTAAAAATAAATTTTTTCCGGGCCCCAAAAACAAATAATGGGTTTTTGACCCGCATGGTCCAAAACAATCCTGCCATCCCTCCCTCTATAAGGAATCCCTTGTTACAGACCTTTAAAAAAAGGGAAAATGAAGGGAAAAAATGGATATTTCGCTGCGCGGATGCCGGGGTTTTTATCCTTCTTGGTCGCAAACCACTATGTTGGGTTTTTGTTCACGTGGCTTTTTATTTTTTAAATTTCAATTTTTGTTGTTCTCCGTTTATTTTTTTTACAAAATTTTTGTTAACTGTAAAATAATCTTCAGACCCCGAAGGAGGCTTTTGTGATCCCCTTTCCCCTTCCCCCCCCCCGTCTTTATAAATTTTGTTAAAATATTAAATTTTAAATTTTTTTCCAAACATACGTGTATTGGATGGATTCACTTTTTCCCGACCCCCGGAGTAATCACTTGTATAACCCGGTATAAAAAAAATGGAAATGCAAAAAATTTTTAAATATGATAAAAAGGTTTTTCTATATTGAATAAGTTCTGTTGTTACATGTAAAAAAAACATTTTCCCAAATAATGTTTGTGGTGGTGGTGGTAATTCTAGCGGGGTGTTAATTATAAAAGTAAGGTGGGGTTTTTTATGATTAAAGTAAGTGGGTTAAGTGGTTAAAATTGGTGTAAAAAGGTTTTTTACACAGTGGAGTTTTTGTAAAAAGGGTTAAAAAAGAAAAATTGAATGATTTGAGTTTTTGAGGGGGTTGGGGGAGTTGAAAGATTGTGGGGAATGGAGGCATTGGTGTTTTTTAATAATGGAAATTTTTAAAATTTTAAAAAAAATTTCCCGGGTTAAAAATCTGCACTATGTTGGTTGCTTTTTTTATTTTTGGATGTTCAATGTCAAAAATGTTGAGAGCCAAAATATATAACTTTTAAACCTAGGGAACGCCCCGCTTTAAAGTTTTTTTATAAGTTTTTTAGTTTTCTGCTTAAACACAATAATTATGTATTTTTTTAAATCCTGGTTTTGAAACATCAACGGCTTTATCCTTACACATATCTTTTTTTCAATGTCTTAAACAAAGCACAAAAAAACCAGTTTTCTTCTTCACTTTTATTCAATCCCTTTCACCTTTTAAAGAGTTTTTTCTTTACAAAAAATAAATTTAACACCTTTTTTAAAAGCAATTTATTCAAGTTTTAGAAAACACTTAGAATTTTTTTAGAATACGTTTTTGAATACTTTATTTTTAGATACTTTTTTGAATGAACCTTTTTTAAAAAAACTTCAATATGTACATAAAGTTTTTTAGAAAGAAAAATTACAAGTCATTCTTAAATACAAAAAAACTGTTAGAATCAATACTCAAATCATTTTAGCAATATGTAGTAATTACAAACGTTAACATCATTATTTTAAAAACAAATCGTTTTACCAATGTTTCCTTTTTAATGAAAACCCATTAACTTTTTATAAATAATCCTAAACTCTTTTCAAATTTTTAACAAAAGAAAAAAATTGCGACATAACTGTTTTAACTGCCTTGACCAAACTAGGAAAAAAAGTGTTTTTTGCAGCTAACATTACAGAACATTTTTTAAAAATGCAAAATTGTTTTTTTTCAGGCAAACTCCATTTTACAAATTGAAATATATGATTTTTTGGGGGAAGAGTTACCCCTTTTTATGGCCATTAAATTTCATGGGGGGAAAAATTGTAAGGGGTCCAGACACTTTCATAGTTTTGGGGGTGAAAATTTTTTATTTTAAAATTTTTTCTATAAAAAAATTATTCAATGTTTGATTATCAGTTCATATTTACATACTTTGTACAAGCATTAAAATATGAATAAATGACTAAAATAATTTTCATATCCCCAAAAAAGATTGTGAGATTATATTATTCATAAAAAGTGGTGAATTTTTATAAAAACTTTTTTACTAGTGTAAATTTTGGGTCTTTACCTGCTGAATTTGAATTTAATATTTTTCCAGCTTTGAATTTGGGGGAAAGCAGATTAAAAGGTTAAAGGGGATTAATTTTCAAAAGCGGGGCATAGGCTTCTTTTTTTCAGATTTTATCACATTTAAGTTCTGGGACAATAAGGTTAAGTTTTACTATTCATATACAAATTTTTTAAAAATTTAGCTACTGAACAGAAAAACCTTCAAAATTTTGGACATCACCCAATAACATTCTTTGTTAAAAGGGCAACTCTAAGGCGCAAAGTATTTTTGCTGGGAATAAATCATCAAATTTCCGGGGGATTTTATTTTATTCTACATAAATGATTGAAATCAAATCTTCTTTACTAAAAATATTTTCTTCTCTATAAAACAAAAGATCAAATATTTTTTTTTTTATAACCAATGACAAATAAAGATAACTCTCCTGAAGAGCCGTTTGCTCACTATGAAAAAAAGGGAGAACTATTCTACTACGTTAAGGGGATTTAAAAGTCTGTTCACTGTTTTTTTCAGCTGGTTGATTTGTTCAAGTTATAGTGGGATGGGGTTTAAACTTCACAACTAGTTGTTTGTGGGATCTAAAAAGGGAGAGTTCTTTAAATCTGATTTTCCTATTTACAAGTTATGCCCTTTTTTTCTTACTTTTTGATCCCTTCAGGACAGCTTTTTTTTTTTTCGTGAATTT
>NW_026866915.1:0-30146 GCF_026571515.1 Ruditapes philippinarum | reverse complement strand
GCCTGATGACATTGGAACTTGCATTATACTTGATTTCATATTTGAACTTTGCATTAGGCTGCATTCTTTTTTTCATTATTTCATTCAAACTTTCGTAGTGACTTATTCTTTCATTGAGTGATAACAATTAAACTTGCACAAGCCATTTATCGACATCAAAATGTTAACGTCATATTCCTTTATGTATACGCTACATTTTTTCATGCTCTATACAAACTAGTTACGGTTTAGTTCTTTTTTGTATTACTTTTATTTTTATTCCTTACTTCCTTTTGTACATGTGTGACTTATATAATTTATCTCTCGCATAGCGCGATTACTATTAGCTTTCGCTTATAATATCCATTATTCAGTGTTTATGCTGTCTGATGCTTTGTGGATTATGTTTGATCATCTTACAATATATATAAGCAATTTAAACAATGTCTAGCGACTGTGAACTGTTAAGGGGCGAGAACTCTCTTATCAAGATCAAAGGAATTTTTCCACATTTCGCCTATCATCGGAATTTTCCGTACATAACCTCCAGTGTGGTTATGTAAGTCCAAATATCATCAAGCAAGATGGAATAAATGCACTAATTCTGTTCCATAGATATCATTACAGTCGATCTGCTTAACAAGATATGACTGTCTGCATGCATAACACAGAAAAAAGACTTAAATGACATCTCCTCAACCCTTTGGCTGACTTTGATATAATCTTTTTTCTTAATAGGAACGTTCTGATAATTAAATCTTGTCCATGTTAACCATATCCTCATGTGAACGCTTTAAAAAAATGGTCATCATGGCCCTCTTGTTTTAAAGGAGCTGCACTGAGATTAAAAAGCCTCAAAACATAAAATTTGAAATACTTACATAGATCAAATGAAACATTAAAGGCCCATTATACTTCAGAAATGCTTTTATTTTTACTTCTCAACTTTTTTTATTTTTGGTGTAGTTTTATAATTCTATGAAAGATGCTCATTGGCCAATTATCTAAACAAACTATTTCTTCTGTTGCTTCTTGGTAATTAGTACAGTTATAGTGATCGAGTATTTTGTATGGGAGTCAAAGTACTACTCTGTTTACATTTTGCTACTTTAATGATAAATAATTTCATAGTTAAGCTACTTTCCTCAGGTAAGAAGCATCTAAAATGCTCCTTGTACATTATATAAATGGTATAATACTCATCGTTGCCCTTTCTAAAGAAGTAAATATTTAACCGTTTCTGAGGCATAATGTGCCTTTAAAATGGAAAAATCTGCAAAGGATAATGAAAACAGATGCTCGGAGTTGAATTTAAAAAAAATAATAAAAAAATTGGCAAATATTTACACTAGAATGTTACGCTCAACGCATGTACCAGACAGTCTCAAGCGTGGTGTGATTATTACTCTTCATAAAGGAGGTAATAAAAGAAAAGACGATCCGGACAATCACCGGGCTATTACCCTAGTTCCAGTAGGTCTTAAAACATATGAATCTGTTCTTATGCACGATCAAAAGATGATATTCTCTCTACCATCAATAATTCAACAAGAAGGTGGAATTTCAGGACGGTCTCTCGTGCTTAGTGACGTCATTCATTTTAAGAAAGTATATTTTACGCTAGAGAGTATGGCTCAAAATTATATGTGTCATTTTTAAGACGGGCGTAAAGCTTTTGATACTGTCTGGTCATGATATGGTTTATTTATAAAATTACTATTTGATACCATAATATTGACACTACAACTTTCTTAGCGTTCCGTGCTATGTATCAAAATATGACCAGTTGTGTTCGATATAAAAGGCGTTTATTCTGATTGGTTCCCCGTACTTCGCGGCACAAGGCAGGGAGAAAAAAAAAGTTCCCCGATGCTATATTTACTGTATATAAATGAATTGATAAATTTACTAGAAAACAGCAACTGTGGCATAAGTGTGCTACAATACAACATAAGTTGCTTCCAACAGTAAGCAAGATGAATGACCTTGGTTGTTCTCTTTCAATTTCGGGTCTTAACACTATGCTGGAAATTTATGGCTCCACAACGATAACGATTCCAAGAAATGGAGGAGTATTGTAATACAATGCGTACTGAGCGGGAAAGAGCCTGCGTCTAATTTTTTTATAGCTCAATTTATAAAATAATATACAATAACAGCCTTTCCAAATTGGTAAATTGAAGTGATTAACGAAGTAACCAATTAAATGTTCATCTTTGGCATAAAATCAGACCTCTTTTCTCTCGACTCAAAATGAATATCGTTTGAAGGACTCTTTAACAATAAACTACGTGGGACAACTATATCTCTATCTTAGCATTGTGAAACTAGTTGGAATCAGTCCCATTTTCTTAAACCCAATCTCTTCTTATGGTGATCTATAGTTCCATCGTCATTCCGAAGTCTTTGTACGGATGCGAACTTTGGTCCACCTTCACCGGTTCCGACATTCAACGCCGTAGAAACAATCCCATAGATTTTGCCTTAAGAATAATTCAAATCATTTTCATCATGTACCTCAACTGATCTCACTCTATTGTCGATTGGTGCAAATTCTATTGAGACAATAATTGACCATAAAAAACTACAATTCTTAGGTCAGCTTTGTAGACTGGGCCAAATAAATACCTCGCAAAAGGATTTTTCAATAAAAGACTTTTCCACTTTTTAAAATGGCGAAACAAACAGTCACACGGATTTTTTAACAGGACATTTTTAATATCGCAGATAAATGCAAAAATAGGAGTTGAAAGTAAGTTTATGGACAGTTATGGCTGACTGACGGCATTTTTCCATCAACCTATCTTGGAGAAGATCTTGACTTGGAAAATGTTGTAATTGTCTCGGGAGCGAACACTAATATTAAATACGACTAACATGAAGCAATAATATAGTTTCTTGAATACCAGTGTTCTCGCAGAATTCAAAAGTCTTGTCTACTTTGGAATGTTGCAAGGCAAAAATCATAAAACTTATATTCCATGTGTAGGCAACTTATGAAAATTGTTTCAACGTCAAAAAGTGTCTAGAAAAGTACACTACGGAATGCTTCCAACTGGCAAAAGAGTATGTGAAAACATTGTTGAACACCTAGTGTGGCTTTTGTCCAAATATAGGACTCTGAAAGAGCTAAAATTGTGGGATTTGTTTAAATTGATAAGTGGGGATATGAAAAGGTTTATCAAAATCTTTTATTGGGATATGTCGCCCTCGAGATCAATTGAATAAACTTATACAAGTATACGTGTTTGTGCTCAAATGGAACGGGTTTTTCAACCATAGCATTTTGCCTATAGACTATGCTTACTTGTTTAATGTAGGCATCTGTAAAACTAAAAGCCAATAAGACCGTCTGTTTATGTTAAACATAAATGCCATTGTATTCATAGTTTGGGGACCCTTTTCTGTTGAAAAAGTGTCAGAGTTAAATCGTAATACATGTACATGCACAGTGCGGTAACTGGAGTGCAGGTATCAGTTACCCGCACCTCCAGATAATGCCCGTTGATTGGTTCATTTTTGCTGAGGTTTTACTTATTGTGACGGCAGGGAAAGGGAAAGGGGCAAGAAATATCATATTCAGACCGCTCGTTCATTGGTTAATTGTTTCTGGGGTTTCATATTATGACAACAGGGAACGTGCTGTACGTCATGTTTGACTATGATACAAAAGAGAAAGAACACCAAAACACTCGGCAATCTGATTTGTACTCGGGGGCTACGCCCCCTCGTACAAATCAGATAGCCTCGTGTTTCGGTGCTCTTTCTATTACATATACATGGATGCTCTCCTTCAATTTGGCAATTTTGATTGTACAGGTGTGTTGTTGATGAATTGAAACACATCTTCTTTGTTCTAGTACTTTCGTTTCGAAACTAGACTTAAGATTATGTTCTGTTCTGTAATGAATTTTGATTCGGTTGTATAATGTAGAATATATTGCTTTCGATTTAACTTTCGCAAATATATTTATTTATACTATCGAGGCTTTATTCATAAAACTCTTTTAAATTTATTAATTTTTTATAAATTTTAAAGTGAAACCATTTTTATGCATTTTACAAAATTTAAAAAATTTCCAATTTTTTATTTGAATAATATGTCTTTTAACCTGTTTTTTTTAACACATTTTAAATCCCTTCACCCAAAAAAAAAAAATGGTGGTTTAAAAAAGATAAAAAAATATAAAATATAAAAAGAAAAAATCAAAAAATAAGGCGGTGGAAAAAATTAAAAGAAAAATTCACAGAACCCTTTTAAATTTAAATTTTGCTGTTTTTTAAAATAATTATGTTGTAAAGTCCCAAGGGACATTTGGAAAAATTTCTTTTTTTAAAGCGTCATATTTAAAACTTTTTTTTTTAAGCCCTTTAAAAAGCGTAAAATGTAAAATTGAATAAAAATCTCTAAAAAATAAATTTTTCGAAAATTAACGGAAGGGGAAACCCCCTATAAAAAGGGAAATTCAAAACTTGGGGCATAAAGAAAAAAATTTTGGGTAAAATATCCGCGGGATGCCAAAATGTGGGGCTTAAACCCAAAAAATTTTTTGAAGGGGAGAAGACTTTGTAAAGGGCACAGGGTAAGTTGAAAATTTTTTTAAAAAACATTTTAAATTTTAAAAAAAAATTTGGGAAAAATTTTTTCAATAACCCATTTTTCTTTTTTGGATTTTTGGGGAAAGGGAATTTCCCCCCTTTTGGAAATTTTTCAGTGGGGGTTTGAATAAAAATTTTATGAAAATATTTTTCCCGGGGGGATTTTTTTTTTTTGGAATATTTTAAAATCCCATATTTTAAATTTAAAAAATTGAGTTTTGGGAGTTTTTTAAATGCCCCTTTTTGGGTTTTTGTTGGAAAAATGAGCGCATTGGTTTAAGGGAAATGAAATAAAAAAATAAATCATTATAAAACTTGCACTTTTTTAGAGTGCGTTAACAGGAGTTATAGTATCTAGTATACCAACCATCTGGAAAGTCAAGTCAAGTGGAGTCAAAATATTTTTATTTTCATATCAGCTCACAAAAAAATGACAACATGTCATGATGATACACAAAAAGTTTGATATGGGTAGAAAAATAATACATAGGCTAGCAAAGATCTGATTAAGAAGAGAGAGAATCCTTTCATAGAAAAAAAGAAAACAGTTTTTAACGTTAATGGATTCTTCTTTTGTATACCAATTCAAGCTAAAATTTATTTCCGAGAAATTGTGAGGCATTAAAAACAAACAAAAAAGGCACATTGACCTCATCAGTTACTGACATAATTAAATCTCTACCCTTGACTAAGCCTAACGATACGCAATTACCATGTTGCACTTGAGATTGCCTGGTCATTTTTAAATGCGCACATGTTTGAAATACATGTACATGCTCGTGATTTTTTTTATGTTTTTTTTCTCATAAAACATTTATTATCTGATTTCTATATCGGCGCACGTTTTTTTTAGAAATTAAATAAAAAGCGACAATGCATCTTTATTGTTTATTATAAAGTAGTTCGTGAAAATTAGAAAAAAATCGATTGATTTTTTTTTAATTTTTAATAGCACACTCATAAGTTTCAGTATTTCCAAGGGCTGGTAAACAGAATAAACAAAGAGATAATAAAGAAATTATAATTAAGTTAATTATACCTAAAAAAGGAGAAGCTAGAAGACCGTAAAAATATGATAATATATATTCATCTATCCTCGTGATGGGGGAAAACCTCGTAATATGACTTTCATAATCCCAACTGACAGAACAAAAACGAATACGTTAGTGAGTTATTAAGTTTTCTATTAAATTTATGTTGATAAATTTATGCAACTTGTTTAGAAATGATTACATGCCTCTTCTGTATTATATAATTTATTTGTGTACAGTACGTACGTAATAAATAATTGATAATCATCTATCTGAGTCAGAAGTTTTGCATAGTATATTTGTAATTTAAGTTAATAATTTAAGCATAATTGCATGCAAAGTCACTTTGCTCAAATCAATGATAGAAATTATTTACAAGATGCCTTTAGCTTTGAACAAACATCACAAGGTAAATATATCTAAACTTATAAATAATCTAAATGTTAAAAAGGCCACAGGGGCGGATAAAATTTCAGCAAAATTTATTAAACTAGGTAAACCATCATTAGTTGAACCGTTGACAAATCTAATTAACATCTCAATTAAATCACATGTTTTTCCTACTAAATTAAAACAAGCACAAGTAAAACCACTTTTCAAAAAAATGACGCTATGACCAAATCTAACTATAGACCAGTCAGTTTATTACCTATTCCATCTAAACTTTTTGAAAAAGTACTATTTGATCAGCTCTCTGCTTTTTTTGATGATATATTTGACAATTATTTATGTGCTTTTAGGAAAGGCCATGGGTGTCAAACTACTCTGTTAAGACTGCTTGAGGACTGGAGACAGGCCCTGGACAACAATGAATATGTGGCAGCAATTTTGATGAACTTATCTAAGGCATTTGACTGTCTGCCACATGACATTCTTTTAGATAAGTTAAGAGCATATGGCTTATCAGGCCCTGCCACCAACCTCATGCAGTCTTATCTGTCAAACAGAAAACAGCAAATAAAAATAGGCAATATTGTAAGTTTATGGGCTAATATATCCAAAGGTGTCCCTCAAGGATCAATCCTGGGCCCTCTACTGTTTAATATTTTCATAAATGACATATTTTTCTTTATAAAAAAATGTACTTTATATAACTATGCAGATGACAATACCCTTTCTTTTCGGACTAAACATTTTGATGAACTAATATGTACCTTAGAACAAGAAAGTAACTATCTTATAAATTGGTTTCATTTCAATAAAATGCAAGCTAACCCTGATAAATTTCAAGCTATTGCTGTAGGGAAGAAAACTTTCACTAAATCCCCAGCTTTCAAAATTAATACAAGTGAAATAACATGTGACGAAATTGTAAAACTCCTTGGCATCGACATTGATCAACAATTAAATTTTAATTTTCACATAAGCAATATAATTATGTAAAAAAGCTGCTAATCAGTCAAACATCCTCAAAAGAATAGGTCATAATTTAAATCAAACAAATAGGTTAACAATCTTTCATACTTTTATATTGTCCAATTTTAATTTTTGTCCTATGTCATGGCAATTCTGTTCAGAAAATAATACTAAAAAGATGGAAAAACTACAGGAAAGAGCACTTAGATTTGTCTATAATGATTTTAATTCAAGTTATGAAGATATGCTGATAAAAGTTAATATACCAACTCTAAAAATAAGAAGAATGAGGGCTATGGCCATTGAAACTTTTAAAATTTTTCATGATATGTCTCCTGCTGTTCTGTCTGACCTTATTGTCAAGAAAACATCTGGTATAGATTTTAAATATTCAAATATTTTGCAGATCCCGCAAGTAAGAACTACAACTACTGGTAAAAAATCTTTCAGGTATGCTGCACCTGCTTTATGGAATACTCTACCTGACAATTTTAGAAAATGTTCAAATTTTGCTCAGTTTAAAAAGTTAATTTCATCCTGGAATGGTAAACAGTGTAAATGTATTGCTCGCAGCTAACTTCTATTTCTTTATTTACTCCACCTTTATTTATTTAATCTGGGTATGAACATTTTTTTGGTCTCATTTATTATTTAGTTTCTTCAGTTTTTATGCTTTAAATGTGTTTTTGCTTTTCTTCCCTGCATGATTCCTGCTTATGTTAATATTATCATTTAGTTTCTAGATAGGATGTTGCTTTATTTTGTGATTTTTTTTTTTTTTTCATTAAATTTTTAACTGTTTAATCGGTATATTATTGAACTTTAAGTAAAATTTTAGATACTAGACATTGTAAGCATAGTTTAATATACAAGCTAGTGGTGTAGAACTGGGTAAACTATCATTTTAGTTATTTTAAGCATCTGATTCTTTTTTATAAAAATATCTAAAAAGGTATATTTTATGTATGTGATGTATATATATCATGTCTAATCATTTTTTTATTGTAGCTGTTTTATCTCTGTTGATCTTATACTTTATGTTATATACAGTCGGTTATAAAAGCTCCTAGAGCTTATGTTGTACTGTTGAAAACTTGCCGACTTGAAATAAAACTTATCTTATCTTATGTTATCTTTCGTCATAGTTTTGATATGTCATAGTATACACGCATGCTGGTCTATTGGAACCAAAATGAATGTACGGTATAACACGCATCGCTTACAGGTTTTAACCTGTATATAGACGGTTTTTGATTGGCCAGTACCTTTGGGTCAAAGGTAAAATGATGCTGCTGTACCAAATTACTCAGGTAGATCTTGTTATAAATACGCGACATAATTTGGTCTGAAAAAAAAGAACCCGTTGTATACGCTTCTAAAATTGATTAATATTAGATGAGAAAGATAATTTATAAGGAAAGCTCATATGCCTTTTGTATTCCTTCGAAATAATTCCAGAAACATGAGTTTAAACTGAGTTTAATTCATTCCTTGGTAAAAGATAGTGCCAACGAGTAGGAATACAGGCAACCTGTCGAAAAACTTCGTGAACTTTTCAGGAAGTGACAAAAAGCATGAATATATTTGTTATTGTAACATAATTTTACAGGCCACTCGTAGCTAGAATTATGCGAGGTAGATGGAATAACGAAGAATGAATACAATTACTGTCATAGTGGTGGGCTTTTTTCTACAAGTGTGTTCTAAAGGTATCAAAGATTCAATTTATTTATTGTGTTCAAGTTCAAACTTGGATTCATTGAGTTTTTTTTTTCAATTTCCAAAACAACCTGTGGCTTTCTGAAGGGGAAAACTAAGCTTGACAAATCAGGAAAGCTGGAATTCCAACAACTAAGAATGGAATTTACCCACACTTTATAAAATTTTCTTTTTCAATTCAATTTAAAATGCATGGTAGATCTACATAGCAGAGGCTATCATCTCACACTCAACCTATTCTCAAACCTTTCATTCATGTGCTGTTATTTTTTTACTAGAAGTGACTATGATTTCCTGAAGTTCAGACTTGTGTGCGTAAAAGCTTAGTTTCTGACAGACATGACTGCTGATGTCAAATGAAAACTGTGCATAGGAACAAATATTTACATAACATATTTTATTACTTAGCGCAATTTCATACAAATTGCTACTATCTTTGTAAGTCTCATAAATACACCATTAACTATTGAAAATGAATATAATTTTATTATAGACAAAAATATCTTAAAGCAGGTAACTGCATCGTGTAGGGTACTTCATTGTCATGTGATAGTCATATAACAATCACTTCGTTGGCTAAACTAAACAGTAGAATTTTAGAGATACTTGAAGGGGTTTGAGATTAGGTTCTTTATGTTAAGAGGCCATGTTAGTATCTGCAAAATTTGTAAAACACAGTTCAGATTGTATTATAAATGCAGGGCTTATGTTAATGCAAGTTTGGGAGTCATTTACTCCTTTATTTTGGTTTGTGACTATAATGCCTTTCCTTCTTTACCTTTTTGATGTGATTTCAAATGTCAGACATTTTACAGTCTCTGACTTTTTCAAATTTCAAATTTTGAAACTTACTGGAAGGGCTGTAAATGATATTGGGCACTAACACTGTGAAAATGTTGCTTAGGTAATGATTTGTGGCTGCATGTGGCTACCTAAATTGTACAAAAATTCTGAAATTGTATTACTTCCATCTACTAACTTTCAGTTTCCCTGGCTAGTGGGACACCTTATGTCTCCAAATATTCTTTGATGCCTAATATATGGCTCTGATTATTGAATGATAAAAGCTTCTTTATGCTTCTTGGCTGTCAATAGGGTTGGAATGGGTTGAGCCAATGGGTATGTATTTTTGTATAAAAGTGTATTTTTGTTTGTTCAGATTTGGAAGACACCTGGTACAGAGGATGTTTAAACAGCCATAAAATAGAACAGTACAAGGATAGTGAAATTTTTAATGATGTTGACTCTGTTGCAGAGTGCTCAAAGAATTGCTTTGATAGAAGGTAAGATATATAATGAACTTAGCTTAAACAAACTCCTGCCAGGTCAAAACACTAATAAAGCTTTAGGCCCAGATCAAATATCATTATTATAACCTTCTTGAAGACAGCCTCTGTGATAAAGACTCATCCTCATATTTATAGTGTAGGTTATCTTTAGAAATGGGTATAGTACCAGTATATGAAGAAGACACTATGTTTAAAGCCAGCAACTTCCAAACTTGCATCGCCCCTAAGGTAATGGTGTGAGAAATGAGTAAGTCAGTGTGAGACTATTATTTCTCTAGGAAAAGAGTGAGACTCGGGGTGAAAGATTGTGAATTCATAGGTATATTCTGGCATATATCAATGACTTAACAGTCGCAACTAAAAACCAGTATGGTTTTTGTAAAAAACAACTGACATGGTTGCTGAAATGAAAAGAAGTTGGCCCTTGTTTCTTTTTCCTAGAGGCAATATTCAGACAAACAGTCAGATTGGACAATTTTTGTTTTGAATCAACACAAAAGTATTTCAGTCCACTCATTACATTTTGTATATTTCATGCAAGCAGCCAGTATTTGAACATATATGAGTGCCGAAGTTTTGATTCTGTTTGGTGTAGTAGTGAAACAGAGGGGGATGGCTTATGTTTGCATCATTTCCATCTACTACATCACCACCATTACAATGTTTTTCATTATAAAATGAGCTGTTGAAAGGTTTATAGTCAGATTCTGAAAATAACCTTTTGTACATATTCTTGCCATCTTCCTTGACCACTTACTAAGGAAAATAATTATATCAACAAACATTCTGAGTGCCTCAAGTGAGTCTTGTATTCATTATCCCTCATGTACAGACTCAATCAAACTGAGTCTCCAATTCTTATGTAATTTTGTTGTGATTAATGCTTCCAAGGGATCACTTTGTTTCCAGATTTTTGTAATCTGTGACAAATGCTTTTGATCATTAGGTTTTTCAACACTGAAATTAACAGTCTGTGCCAGGGAGGGGAAAATGTCAATCTTCTGGTGAGTTACGACAAAGAATTTGTACTAGGGAATCTTTCTGTATTAGAAGGTTCCATATATTGTCTTCCTGTGTGAGTACGGTACATATCATGAACAGCATGATCTAAACTAGCCCATCTCCACTGAATGTACTTCTGCAAACTTTATCTAGGGTAGATTTAGCAAATTCTGTATTGGTCTGAATGGTTTGAAAGGAGTGAGTTTGTTGGTCAGTTGGTTGGTTGTTTGATTTTCTGGCTTTCCAAGGATACAGCAGGCTTTGCGAAACTGCTGAAAAATTTGCCTGACATTCGATCAGACAAACTTTCAATTCTTGTCTGACCGAAGGAACTTTTGTCTGACCGATTTTTTTTCCAAATATATGTATATGGTAATACTTTTGTGTTTTTTAAAGACATAGCAACTTTTAAAGATTTTGTTTCACTTTTTTTTTTCTTCATAAGATAGCCTGGTGTAGCGCCATCGTAATAATGCAGTAACACCGACATTTTCTTCCGAGTTCAAGGTCATTGAAAGTCCTATGTATCTAGAATTTGATACACTTATACTGAAACGGCGAATCAAAACTCGTTTTACATTATTTTATTCAAGGGAGAAAACACGGTCTTGATCGGTCTTGGATATATCCCGGTATTCGTACCGGACATAAGGTCTGGAACTCGGAAAAAAAGTATCGGACTGGCCCGATTTTTGCCGGACATGTCCGACGGTCCGGCAATTTTCGCGAAGCCTGATACAGGCCTGATGTTAAGAATGAGATATTGGGCTCAAACTTAGGAATGAGATACTGTAATAAAACTTAGTATATAGCCAGCTCATGTGGAGTACCTACTTGGGATTGCTTTCGGTTCAGCTAGCATCATGGTACATGTCACTATTACTTGAAATATGAAAAAAAAATGGTTTCCATTCAAGAATGAGATATATTGTCATCAAACATGTTGTATAACAAGTTTTTATTTTTGGTCCTTGCTTGGAGGCGCTTTTGGGCTTCCTAGGGTTCAGTTGACAAGCACTTTTACTATAAATAAAAAGATGAGGCATTGGATTGTAATAATACTATTTATACACTGAAAGTATTTGAATAACTTAATCACTTTGATAATTTAGTTAAATAAACAAATTGGGTTATCTTATTCTAGAAATTACATATATTATTCATGTTTAAGTCATTACATTTTTGTCCCTTAAAGGGAGCTCCACTGAGGTTAAAAAACCCTAGAAATATGAAATTTGATCAACTTGTTCACTTAGAAATAAAGTGTTAAAAGTGTCCAAGAGGTATGTAATGGAGAAATATGCACAGAATTAATTGAAAATCAATTTTTTGTGTGATTTTTAGTATGATTTGAGTTTAAAAAGTTTTTTTATTCTTGATAAAAAGTATTATTAAGAAAAAATGAGTTAGTGAATGATCTGAAGTTTTGTCTATTATTTGTCTATTGTAAATTATTAATCTAGACCTTGATCAAATTGTACAAATATATTGAAAAAATATTTTCAGTAACCTCCTGTAAAAAACAAAACAAAAAACTTCGATAGTGTTTGATTTTGAAAATCATTGATAACAACCCTGTATTGTTAGCTGCAATGAAAATGAATTCAACATACAACATTAACAGTTGAAAAATTTCAATTAAAGAAGCAACTCCATGTTATATTTCAACAAATAATAGCTTATTTTGTGTTACATATGTTTCCAAAAATATGTTTCTTTTGGAAACATATAAATACAACAATCGATTTTGAAATCCTAGCTATTATTTTGTTTAAACAAAGGGAGAGAAATCTTGTTAAGTTACTTATCAACATTGAAGATGTTACCTCCCTTACATTGTAAAAATTTCTTTTTTTAGTCATCTATGTTAATTATACAAGAAAAAGTTTTTAACTACATCAGATATTATTTGGTCTGGAAAAGCTTTATTTTTAATTTGGATGTGGTTGATGCATTTATTTGTCTTTAGACTTGTGTCAATCCTGAAAAACAGATGGATGTTATATTGGGACTAATTCTCATGGTCAAAATTGGGCACCAAGTTATTGCAAAATTGTGAAGGGACATCCATGGCCAAGTGGTTAAGGTTGTTGACTCAAACCACTTGCCCCTAACCACAGTGGGTTTGAATCTCCCCAAGGAATTCTAAATTCTTTATGTGAGGAAGCTATCTGGCTAAACATGGGTGGTTCTACTCAGGTGCCTACTTGTGCCTGAAATAATGCATTGAAATGCACCTGAGGTCTTCTTCCATCAGTAAAGCTGGAAAGTCGCTATATGACCTTTAATGTGTTTGTGCAACATTAAACCCAACCAAAACTGGGAACCAGATTATTTCAAAATAAGAGCTATGGCTCAGTTGTGAAAGGATCTGCCTCTCAACCTTCTGACTGTGGTGTTGATTCTTACGTAGTTCCTGACCATGTTTGCTCATATATTAATTCTGGTTAGTTCCAGGAAGCAGACTCAGATGTGACTGATTAAAGTTGTGAGGAATTGTTTCAAAATGTAATTTAAATGAATATATTTAAATAAGTGGCCTTGGTTTATTTCCATTTGTTAAATCACAAGGATCCATTTCTGTCACATCTTACAAGTGAGATATTTCGATGTTGATTTATTGCTTTGAAATTGTTTGTTAAAGGCACTGAGATGTAAAAATAAAAGAAATAAAAAATAACAATCTAAACAAAATAACCTTTAAGTCTGATGGTGTCAATACATCATTGATATGAAATTAATTTTTGTTTATTTGCCTTTCTTTCTTGTCTTATGATTTGTTTATTTGCCTTTCTTTCTTGTCTTATGATTTGTTTATTTACCTTTCTTTCTTGTCTTATGATTTGTTTATTTACCTTTCTTTCTTGTTTTGTGTTATTGTTTGTTTGTTTTGCCTGTCCTCTTGTGTTATGTTAATATTTGTTTGTTTTGCTTTTCTTCCTTGTGTTAATTTTGTGTTATGTTATTATTTGTATGTTTTGCCCTTTCTTCTTGTGTTTTGTTATTATTTGTATGTTTTGCCCTTTCTTCTTGTGTTTTGTTATCATTTGTTTGTTTTTCCTTTCTTCCTTGTGTTAATTTTGTGTTAGATTAAAATGTGTTTGTTTTGCCTTCTTTTTTGTGTTATATTATTTTTGTGTTTGTTTTGCCTTTCTTTCTTTCTTTCTTTCTTTCTTTCTTTTCTTTCTTTCTTTCTTTCTTTCTTTCTTTCTTTCTTTCTTTCTTTCTTTCTTTCTTTCTTTCTTTCTTTCTTTCTTTCTTTCTTTCTTTCTTTCTTTCTTTCTTTCTTTCTTTCTTTCTTTCTTTCTTTCTTTCTTTCTTTCTTTCTTTCTTGTGTTATGTTATTGTTTGTTTGTTTTACCTTTCTTTCTTCTTGTGGTATGTCTTATGAATTGGAAAGTGTGGAAACTTAATTACCGAATGTGTTCCAGGAGATTTATATTTTTCCAGAAATGTCTGCTCATAAACAGGTTTGACTGTATGGTAGGAACATGATATATGTATAGTGAAGATGATATACAGAATACCAAAAGTGCCCTTATCAGTGTTTGAGACATTAGTCTTGCTATTTGAGTGGGTCGTTAGTGGGTTAAAGACAGATTAATATTACTAGAAGAGTTCTGTGTAAACACTGGTGTATTTTAAACAATTGTATCATGTTAAATGCCCACCATACATCACTCTACACAGTGATTGTTTAGATACACTTAATCTTGTCATCTTAATGCTGCTGTCAGCCATGGCATTGTGCTGAAATGCCTGAAAAAAAACCTGAATGTTTTATTGGGATATCTCATGATGCTTTCTGTTTGTTCAGTTTTATTATATGATGACAGGTGAAAAAATAATTCATAAAGCATTCTGTATGAAAAATAAGAACAATTTTTATGAAAATGGCCATTTAAAAAACCATCACTGCCCTTATGTTATATTCATATTTTATTTTGTAGCAAAACTGACGTTTTTAAACACTTTTAAGGGAACTTATGAAATGGTCAATGGCTCTTCCTAAATTCCCACAGCTGCTTCCCAGAAGTGCGTATGAGGTGATTCTATAGAAAATTCAATTTAACATTTCTTCCTTACTTTTTTGCAGATTTTTGTATGTTGGTGTTCAACTGAATGATGTCCATGTTCTTAACAAAGATGCCCAGTCTAATAATGTGACAGGAAAATATGTGACACAGTCTGGTTATACTACTAGAGATGGGGCACAGTCTGTAGTGGCAGACCAATCAGTAAAGTCGAGAAATTTGAAAGCCCAGTCTACTCTCTGTTGTGTCTGCTTAAACATTTCATCTGATGATGTTGACAATTGTCATCAAACTCTACTCAGGTTTGTAGACAAAGAAAATATCTAAATGTCCATGTTTTTGTGAGGTTTTAACTGAAATATATACATTGTAAATACATTGGAATTTGCATTGTAAATATTTTGTAAAGAAAATGTCAGGAAGTTCATGTTTTTGTGAGGTTTTAACTGAAATATATCAATACATTGGAATTTGCAGCTATTGAGGTGAAGACAATGATGTCCTAAAATAGTTTTACAAATTTAGAATAGAATGGTTACTCGGGATTGTTGTGTATCAACACTTACCAATAAATAATAAATAAATGTCAGCTTCTCTGTGGTCCTATTTTCTATGAGATCTTGTTGAACTGATCTGATATTGAAAGCAAGATGGGTTCAAATGTTCAGGGCTGGGAATCAAAACTGCGTCATATCCTACAAAATGTAAACAAACGCTTTTTTTCTTTTTTTCACAAAAATTCTGCCCCGCTTCGAGTTGCAAGTTCGCTATAACTTTTGTTTTACAAAATAGTTGTGCAAGCAACATATACCGAACGAAGCGGAAAATAGTGTAGCGTGTTAATACATATATCTGGTTTTCAGTCATTTCCAACAAAAAGAGTTATAAACAAAAACATACGTTTTTCGTTCCAAGATGGCGGCATTTGTTTACATTTTGTAGGATACGACGCAGTTTTGATTCCCAGCCCTGATGTTCTGACATTGAAAGCAAGATGGGTCTGAATTACTGGAGTCTATGCATCTCTCAGCTATAGCTGGTGAGATGGTTTTGACCCGTGGTATGTTGCTGTATAAAACCCAAGAATAGCCAAAATCATTATTCCTGTTTCATCGCCATATGACCTAAATTGTGTTGGTGCTTTGTAACAATTGTCCCGGAGTAGTTGTGATCATTGACTTCAAGTCACTTTACCTTATCTCTTACTACTGTGGTTAAGAATCAGGCAAAGTATTCTGCATTATTTCATGTTAGGGAGCAATCCAACCAGTTTGTGGAAGGTTGATTGTGTATTTCACTTGATGCTGATGTGCCTAAAAATTATGCAAGGTCGTTCCTCAGCCTGTAAACCCTAAAAACACTGAAGAAGAAAAAAAACAAGAAAATCTGCACATCAATTATTTTACTGTCTGGATATTTGTATGCAATTTGGTAACATTTTGTGGCAATTTGTAAGAATATTTTCTAAGCATAAAAGTGAAATAAATTGTCAGAACTTGTGTTATAGCATAGGTTTTATACAATAAAGCAGATCTCTAGATGTAATTACCATTTATCTGATTTTTATTGTATGAGACATAATTAAATCATATAATGGCTGAAATGTTATAAAAATATGATGTCTTTGGATTAGAAATGAATTATGTCTTTGATACAAACAAAACAAATGACTTTAACTTTTGTTGATGTTGTGCCGTGCAAGGGTTTCTTTCATTTGATGTATATGTTAAATAATGTTTGTAATATAGGCATGGTTGCAAGTTTTTAGCTCACCTAAGCTAGCTCAGGGATGTGTTCGAACATGGGTCATCTCTGATTAAAAACTAGGTTACAAGAGCTAAAAATAGAAAAATCATGTAGATACTAGTTGCTACTGTTTTGATTCAAATATGCTGGAAATTGGTCTGAAAGTTTGTTTTGATGATTTCTAGGTCAAGTTCGAATGTGGATCACTGTCATAATAGCCATTTTATTTATAAATAGAAACACAAGTGCTCGCAATTTTTGTATTATTTTGTTCTGACGTGACGTCACAATTGTGGCGTTCTATCCGGTTCGCGCGTTGTGTATCTATATAAAATGAATTTGGAAATGAAAAAAGAAGCTTCAAATATTGTCAGAAAGCTTATTTTCAGCAAGTCTCCTTGTTGGTGAGCAGGTCCAGTAAAGGAACCGAATAAAGCAGCAAGTCTAGAAAACGGTCGGCTTTCTAGTGAAGAGTTGAGCCTTAGTAACAGTCCGCTTCCCAGTAAAGAAGCAAATCTTAGAACGGTTCGCTTCCCAGAAAAGAAGCATGTCCAAGGAGAGCAGCAAGTCTAAGAAGCGTAACTAGGCCAATAGTGCAGCAAGTCCAATAGTGCAGCAAGTCCACTACTGCAGCAAGTCCAAGAAGCGCAGCAAGTATAAGAAGCGCAGCAAGTATAAGAAGCTTAGCTAGTCCAATAGTGCAGCAAGTCCAATATTGTAGCAAGTCCAATACTGCAGCAAGTCCAAGGAGCGCAGCAAGTCCAAGAAGCGCTGCAAGTATAAGAAGCTTAGCTAGTCCAATAGTGCAGCAAGTCCAATATTGCAGCAAGTCCAATACTGCAGCAGGTTTTAGCAGTGCAGCATTGCAGTCCAGGAGTGCAGCAATTCTCAACTTATAATAATCACAAGTACCGCTCAGAATATCGATAAAAATCTCATAAGTGAAACCAAAACTTGACAGTGACCTGGGGTCAAAAACATTTTCTACAAGAAAACATTAAGTTATTTTACGTCACCTAAGTATGTGTAGATTGAACCTATACAAAATTTAAATAATTCATGTTCCATAGTCAGAAGTAGCCCTTAAATCAGGAACTTTTTACTTTTCTCAGATGTGTGCTCTTAAGGCCCATTTAGGTGTCATATTTATTAATGATTCAAAGCAAAGAATGAGTCTGATATTAGAAGTGCGTATTTAAATGGTTACATCTTTGTATGATTGATGCAGTAAACTATCCAAACAGAAAAGTTACTGTCTTTCAACAATGAGAGACTTGTTGGTCTGCCTTATTGTTACTGACTGCAATCAGTACTTTGTATATAAAAAAATTTGTTGTAAGAGATTTCTTTACTAGACATACATATGTCTTTTATTCGTAATTAATTGCTGACAAGTTTTTGCTAGAAGTTGTAAGGAATGAGTATGGAATCTTATTGTCACAAAGTATCTTGTAAATGATTCACACTTAGTAAACTCTTTGTACTTTCATTTTTCTGGTGAAAGAATCAAGATGAATTGGACCCCCCCCCCCTCGACCACCTCTCTTAAAAAAAAACAAAACAAAAAAACACAAAAAAAAAGACTAAATAAAATCATCTACGCAGACTTTGATTGAAAGTGCAGTATGGATAGCAGTCTGAGTTATTAGATTATCGTTTTACATTTGGTGCAGTTTTCTTTGAACGCCGAGTGCTAATTTCCCCGGTTAAAAGCATCTCGTAGGATGGAATGATATTATTGATACGTTTGAAGTGGTACAATATTCGTGCATGAAAGTGTTCAATTTAAGACTCGTAATATTTCACTGGAAGCATTCATGTTGCAGGATATACAACTTTAAAAGAGATGAATTTATATCTTTTATTAACAAGAATGAGCTGTGTGGCGCAAACATGCAAGAAATATTTTGCAAAAAAAACAACCGAACAAACTGTTGATTGTGTTGAAAATGCTTTGTATTTTTTATGTTTTTGATATTTCGCAGTAAGACATGTGTATCTTTATTTTATGTACATAAATATACCTGGAATGCTGTCCTAAACTTCCAAAATACCCTCCAAGAAAGTTTTTATATCCATTACAAGAAATGGGGAAAAAAAGTCCCTGATGCAAGGGTAGTTTCTTGCTTAAAAAAATAAATTGGTATATTTAAAAGCCACTTTAAACAGGATGATTTTGATAAACAAGTGGCGGGACTTATCATAAAATCAGACTTTCTGCCATTAGTAAAAGTTTGAAATCCCTACAGACATGTCAGAGGCCTTGTCAGAACAGTATTCTTCTATTACTCGTGTATGTGTCACACAAAGAGAAAATGTGCAGCCTGACCGAGACTCAAACCTGGGACCTTCTAAATACTATTCAGTGGCTCTACCTACTGAGCTATCTGGCCGCTTACACACATTTCCTCCCTGAAATAGAGAACAGATCTAAACATAGACATTTGAAAAAGCAACAACAAAGAGCATAATTTCCCCCAAAATTGATTATATTACAAACCTTTGCAATAATGTACCAGGAATACAGAGTTAGTAATACAACGTAGTATAGTTCTGTAAAAACTTGGTAATAATCAAATAAGAAATGTACTACTCTGTTATATTACGTATAAATTTTATGTATGAAAACAATTAACGAAAAGCCATAATTTTGCTAAAAATGATTAATTCATAAAGCTGGGGCAATATGTACAAGGGCGCTTTGGGAAGCTAGTTTTGTGAATTTTGTAGTACTCATAATAATCCCGTTATGGAATGAAGGAGAAAGTACACGGTGAAGAAACTTGCCTGTCTTCACAATTTTCTTTCAGAAATTCTTAATCTAATTAAATAGATTTTGAAGGTAGAAAGTAAAGGGTAGAAAGTAAAGCATAAAAAGATATTTAAGGAAAAAATCATTGGATGGTCGTCTTTTTTTTGACATCAAAGCAGAAAAGGAAAACATTGTGTATGAATCATAAATCATTGAGTGAAAGTGAAAATAAGACGTGTTTACTTTTCCTGCGGAAATGATTTTGACTGCACCTAGAGTTCTGTATATATAATATATTTTCTGCACGGTAACCAGGAAATCCATTTCTGAGTGATTCACAAATAATTTTACTTGACAACTCTGATATTTAGTGTCAGCTCCTCTTAGTGCATTGTTCTGCAAGTCTGATTACTTTATAAATGACATTATTTACTTTAATGTACCAGTACTATTTTTTTTTGTCTGTGGTAGTGACCTTTTCCAATAAAGTGCATGTATTCATGTATTAAAATCCTCCCCACATCAGTAATTGAAATAAATCTCAAAGTATGAATCAAATGGTTTCATGCTCACCACCATATGAGCACATCTACGGAAATTATTAAATTAAAAATTTTACCATTACATGTTGAATACTGCTAAAACCGGTGCTAGGGGGTTTAGACAATTAAGCTTGCACTATCCAGTACTGTGCTGCAACATTTTCAATTTTACCATTTTTAGCTCACCTGTCACAAAGCTTTTGTGATCGCTTTTCGTCCGGTGTCCGTCCGTCCGTCGTCCGTAAACTTTTACTTTAAATGACATCTCCTCATAAACCGCTGAGCCAATTTCATCCAAACTTCACAGGAATGTTCCTTTGGTGGTCACCTTTAAAAGTTGTTCAAAGAATTTAATTCCCTGCAGAACTCTGGTTGCCATGGCAACCGATAGAAAAAACTTAAAATATCTTCTTTTAAAAAACCCAAAGAGGTAAAGCTTAGATATTTGGCATGAAACATCTTCTAGTGAGTGTCTATCAAGTTTGTTCAAATAAAAGCCCTGTGGTCAAAATTGGCCCGCCCCGGGGTTCTTTGATTTTCCCTATATGCATATAGTAAAAACTTAAAAAATCTTCTTTTAGAAAACCCAAAAAGCTAGAGCTAAGATATTTAGCATGAAACATCTTCTAATGGGTGTCTACATAGTTTGTTCAAATAAAAGCCCTGGGGTCAAAATTGGCCCGCCCCAGGGGGTCATTGATTTTCCCTATATGCATATAGTAAAAACTTATAAAATCTTCTTTTAAAGAACCCAAAGAGCTAGAGCTTAGATATTTAGCATGAAACATTTTCTAATGAGTGTCTATCAACTTTGTTCAAATAGAAGCCCTGGGGTCAAAATTGGCCCCGCCCCAGGGGGTCATTGCATATTGTAAGAACTTAAAAAAACTTCTTTTAGAGAACCCAAAGAGCTAGAGCTAAGATACTTAGCATGAAAGATGTTCTAATGGGTGTCTACCAAATTTGTTCAAATAAAAGCCCTGGGGTCAAAATTGGCCCCGCCCCGGGGGTCATTGATTTTCCCTATATGCATATAGTAAAAACTTAAAAGATCTTCTTTTAGAAAACCCAAAAAGCTAGAGCTAAGATATTTAGCATGAAACATCTTCTAATGGGTGTCTACATAGTTTGTTCAAATAAAAGCCCTGGGGTCAAAATTGGCCCGCCCCAGGGGGTCATTGATTTTCCCTATATGCATATAGTAAAAACTTATAAAATCTTCTTTTAAAGAACCCAAAGAGCTAGAGCTTAGATATTTAGCATGAAACATTTTCTAATGAGTGTCTATCAACTTTGTTCAAATAAAAGCCCTGGGGTCAAAATTGGCCCCGCCCCAGGGGGTCATTGATTTTCCCTATATGCATATTGTAAGAACTTAAAAAAACTTCTTTTAGAGAACCCAAAGAGCTAGAGCTAAGATACTTAGCATGAAAGATGTTCTAATGGGTGTCTACCAAATTTGTTCAAATAAAAGCCCTTGGGTCAAAATTGGCCCCGCCCCGGGGTTCATTGATTTTCCCTATATGCATATAGTAAAAACTTAAAAAATCTTCTTTTAGAAAACCCAAAAAGCTAGAGCTAAGATATTTAGCATGAAACATCTTCTAATGGGTGTCTACATAGTTTGTTCAAATAAAAGCCCTGGGGTCAAAATTGGCCCGCCCCAGGGGGTCATTGATTTTCCCTATATGCATATAGTAAAAACTTATAAAATCTTCTTTTAAAGAACCCAAAGAGCTAGAGCTTAGATATTTAGCATGAAACATTTTCTAATGAGTGTCTATCAACTTTGTTCAAATAAAAGCCCTGGGGTTAAAATTGGCCCCGCCCCAGGGGGTCATTGATTTTCCCTATATGCATTTTGTAAGAACTTAAAAAAACTTCTTTTAGAGAACCCAAAGAGCTAGAGCTAAGATACTTAGCATGAAAGATGTTCTAATGGGTGTCTACCAAATTTGTTCAAATAAGAGCCCTGGGGTTAAAATTGGCCCTGTCCCAGGGGTCATTGATTTTCCTTATATGTGTATTGCAAAAACTTTTTAAAAAATCTTCTTTGAAAAAACCCAAATAGCTAGAGTTTAGATATTAAGCATGAAACATCTTCCAATTAATTTCTTCAAAGTTTGTTCAAATAAAAGCCCTAGGGTCAAAATTGGCCCTGCCCCGGGGGACATTAATTTTCCTTATATAATTATGTGTATAGCAAAAACTTAAAAATCTTCTTTGAATAAAAACAAATAGCTAGAGTTTAGATATTAAGCATGAAACATCTTCTAGTGAGTGTCTTCAAAGTTTGTTCAAATAAAAGCCCTGGGGTCAAAACTGGCCCCGCCCTAGGGATGTCATTGCTTTTAACTATATGTGTATAGTAAAACTTAAAAAATCTTTCTTTTAAAAACTCAACGAGCTAGACCTTAGATGTTTAGCATGAAACATCTTCTAATAGGTGTCTACCAATTTTGTTCAAATAAAAGCCCTGGGGTTTAAACTGGCCCCGCTCTGTGGGCCTATATACAGGTGAGCGACTTCAGGGCCATCATGGCCCTCTTGTGTACTTTCTTTAGGTATTCGATTTCTCTCTATTTGAAAATAGAGAGAAAGAAAATGGGGATATCCCTGTCTTTATATTGACATACCCCCAACCCCAGATAATGTATGCAAAATAGCTAGATCAATGTTTTCGGCGTACTGTTGAATATCTGCACTCTTAAAGTTACTGACCCAGACCTGTAATGTTTATAAAAAAATGTTGCAATTGTTGAAAATCATATAAAATTTTCAGACATTACTATGGCATGTTCTTGAATATCTGGACTGTGGAAAGCAAATGACCCATACCAGTAATGTTTACAAATTAGAAAACATTGCAATAGTTATAAAATCATACTAGAATAAAACTTAAAGAAGCTCATTTAGTTCAATGTAGATATAAAAATCTGAGGTGAAATTTTATCACTTGATGCTGTTATGTTTAGAAAAAAATGAGTGGGAGAGTAGCTTTAAAGCAAAAAAAAAATGAGTGGGAGAGTAGCTTTAAAGCAAAAAAATGAGTGGCAAAGTATCTTTTAAAGCAAAAAAAAAAAATTGGGGGAGAGTAGCTTTAAAGCATGGTGATAGAAAGAGGAAAAAAAAAACAATAAAATGAATAATGTAGAATAATAAGTGTTGAAAATAACAACTAAAAAATGTCCAACGACATTGAAATTTTGAATAAGCCTTGAAATAGTGAACAAAAAATCTAAATTGGCTTAGAAAAAAATAAAAATGAAATGAAATAAAAAATCTTAAAATTTTAGATTAGCTGTAAAAAATGAAATGAAAGAAGGAAAAAAAACACTTTGAATTTTAGTAATATTTCATAATATTTCTTGGGAAATGCACTTGATGAATGATGAATTGTAGCTGGGCAACAAGTTGAAAAGCTTGTTCATGAATATTACACAAAAAAATGCTTTTCCTGAGGAAAAAAAAATATAGAAGAAAATAAATATTTCAGGTTGCCATGGCGATGTTTAAAGTGCATTAAATTTTGAGTGTTTGCCATAATGTGAAACAACTGACAGATGAAAGTTGGAAAGGCATTTTATGTTATATTGTTGCAGCAGACAATGGGATGTGTATCTCCAATGAAAGCATTGATATATATGTTTCAATGGAGAAAAAAAAAGACATAAAAAAGATTCAAATAACTTTGAATACCATAAAGCATGTTTTTCCCCCTTTTTTTGTTTTTTGCAATAACTTAGGTCTTACTGTATGAGAATTAGAAAACGCATTAACAAACATATCTTTTTCTTTTATTGTACTCTCTTCCGAATAAAAATATTTATTTTGTTTTTTAAAACTCAATGAATAGTTTTTGAGCTAGAACGAATAATTTTTCGCAACTTTTGAGAATTTTCAAATTTGAATTGTGAATTTAGACCGTTTTGTCGATGGTGAAATGGCTTCCAATTTATGCATTAAAATCACTGATAAAGTACACAGGGGGGACTTTTTTGCTTTTTTGCTGGGAGGGGGCTTTTGGGGAGGGGATGGCCATGTTCTTTAATAATATTAAACTGTTTTTAATAGAATAGACTAAATGAAAGATTTACCTTATTTAAACTTGTAAGAGAAAAAAATAGTATGAATAGAACAAATAGTAATGATTAATTCATATTAGTTCATCATCATAACTCCATCTGTATTTTAACTTTTAAGATGATATTTAGTATTTCTGAAATTTCAATTTCTAATGACCTGGCATTGTGCTCATTTCAACCCTGCTTCCCCCCAACATTGTCTGTGAGATGCAGAAATGTTTCTAAGAGACAAAGACTCTCTTGATTTTAATCATTTGTACTTTTATTTCAGAAACAGCAACAATGGGTTGCCTGTTGGAGTTGTACACACAACATGGGCAATATATACCAGTGTTGGACCTTTCTTGACAACCGTAACCATAGAAACAGATGATGGTGTTGCTATTGTAAATAAACCAGTGGCTATTGAGATACATGTGACAAGAGCAGCTTCGAAAAATGTCACAAAAGGTAAAAAAAACAAAACGTGTTAGAATGATCCTGGTTTTTATTGGTTGCTTGTAGCAATGGTATAAGTCAGTTAAACCCGTCCCTTACTAAATATCCTAAATGGACTTCACCCATCTTTTAATATGGACTAAACCATTTACCAATTTTAGGGAAAATTTCAAAATATGCACTGGCAAAATAGCGAACAGTGCAGATCATGACCAGACGGCAGTCCCAGCAAGGTTGTGCATGCCAGCTGATCTTGGTCTGCAGTGGTTGCAAAGGTAGAATCAATAGCTGCTAGGAGGCAAAGGTTTGACATGGAAATTTTCAAATTGGATAAAATTGTATAAACCTCAGTTTCTAGTTTTATAGAATAGCTCATTTACAGATTATATATGCAAATTAGGCTGTCTGGCAGTGAGGGAAGAGCTGAAATTATCTAATTTAGTCATGGTTCCTGTCTTCCTGAACAATTCTTCTTATAGCTTTGTCTGATCCAAAAAAAATGATTTAGATCTATTTTTGCAAAGGTGAAAGGTCAGTTTTTTGCATACATAGTCTGTTTCTGTCTAAGTATTCCATAATTTATTTAAAGACGCTCATTTTTGAAAATTTAAGAGATTTTTATTTTTCTCCAAAAAGTTTACTTATTAATTTTATGACATTGTGTAATATAATTCTGAAAAGTATCAAATGCAACATGAATATAAAGGTGAAAGACCAAGAAAAAGCAGGTTGCATATACACTGACCACCCCTCCACCCCTTTCCTTTTCCCCAAACACATTCGCTCAAGAAAATGTTTTGATGGTTAACTCCCTTGAATATAAAATTTTTAGAACTTTTTTCAGGAGAAATTTATTAAAAAAGCCATTCCATTTCATCTTACAGAGGTCTTGTACTTAGTACATGATATAATTTCTTTTACAAAGACATTAAAAAAAAACTCTCAGAAAACCCGACATTAAAAAAAAAACTGTCTCAGAAAACCCTTTAGTTTTCTTCCGCCTCTCTACAGTTAGTGCCCAATTTTCTAATTGAACGTATTATTTATGTATATCCAATTCTTTAAGAAACCAATGTTTTATGACTTTGCCCCTGATATTTTGACAGTTGGGAACAAACTAAGAAATAAAATCATTGATGTAGTTAAAAGAAACATGTCAGTTGTTTGTTACCGGAGACCATCAATTCTTTTTCTGGAGCCGGGAGCAAGTTTATTGAAATACTGTAATCGAAGCTGGGAGCAAGTGTACAGAAACGCTGTAATGGAGTAGCGTTGATTTATGAACAAATTATACTGATTATTTCATGAAATGAGGTAACCGATACTTCGTTTTTGCGTACAAACCTGTAGACAGTTAGAATTACGATTGATTAGAATTGGTAATGTTATTGCTTTATCGGTTATACTGGGGTTTTTGTAGAGTTTCTTGTAGACATGTTAAAACATTAATTTGATACATGAGGCCATAAGAAATTTACAATAAAAGAAGAATAAAAAATTGTCGAGAACATTGTAAGTTTAAAACACGATTGTGAAAAAAGTTTTCAGCTTATTTGAATTGATTTTATCTCAGCTTCCGGAACAAACTAATACTTGGTATTATATTAGGAATCATGATCATGACAGCAATGGGGCTCGAACCCATGATCCCTAGGTTGTGAGGCAGACACCATAACCATTAGGTGACCACACTCCATTTATATTGTTGGCAAGCTTTGAGGGTATAGACATGAAGGGGCAAAGGTTGTGGGTTTACAAGTTGCAGCAGACGATACTTAATAGCAAAGAACCGAGACCAAAAAACCAACCTAATTAGGTTATAAAGATGACAAGACTCAATTGATTGTAAATAAAAAATACAGGTTGATTATTTTAGCAATCATTTAAATGAAATATATATATAATTTGTTGACTTTTCGTATTTATTCTGAAAACTTCAATATTTTATTCTCTGTGTATTTTGAGACTGTATTTTGAGCAGTTATATAATAGGCTGTCAATTTAAAGATTAACGTATAAATGGTGAAGCTGTATTGTTTACACTCAATTTTCTCGTTGTCATCAAAAGTTTGTGTCTTGCTTTTTAGGTATGATCAAATTTTGCTGATCGAGACTGGTTCTGATTATCTCATGCAAATTGGGTAATTTTTTCCCCCACTCCCTCCGGAAATCTTCTTCAAGTTCGTTCATTCCAATTACGCGAAGAAAACCAACTTTTCTGTGTTCAAATAAACATTATTAAGTCTACATGACTTCAGGCAAAACTTTCTGTTAGAAAAGCGTTTTGAAGTTTTCATGAAGATTTTTGTCGTTTTAGAACTTTGTAGGGAGAGACAAAATGATAAATTACTTGTTTGATTAGGTTATTTCTGAGTACAATATTTGAAAAATAGCTTTCAAGTCGACCAAATATCTCATTCATACCAAGGGAATAGTTTCTTGGACCTCCTTGTCTTCATTGTCACAATGTGTCTTAATTTTATTATAAGTACTGTATATGACCATGAAAAACTTTCTTAATAAAGGATGACTGTGAAGTATTTGAAAAGTTTCTATAGAAATCATAAGCAACATTAAAATTGAGTAGTTTGAAGTTAAATATTCACCCCACCCTCAACATTGAATATTGGATTAGCCCTGTTTGAATGTAGAACTGTCCATTTATATTTTTTAAGGGATTTCAATATCAAAATTATTAGATTCAGTAGTTGACAGTATAGAATCTGGTCAGATATCAAGGAATGAAGGCTTGCTTTGCTCCAGATATATATCTGGCTTATAATCCTTATCTTTGGCTTATAATCCATATCTTTGGCTTAAAATCCATATCTTTGGCTTATAATCCTAAACTTGCTGGTGGCACAAGATCTGCCCATCCAACCAAGTGCAGAACAAGATCAGCTGGCACATCAGTGACATCTTATCATGGTCTGCACTGTTCTTACTATTCAGTCAGTTTATATTTTGAGGTTTTTAACACATAAATAGATCTAAATCATTTCTTGTCCCAGCAAGGTTGTGCCTGCCAGCTGATCTTGGTCTGCAGTGGTTGCATAGGTAGAATCAATAGCTGCTAGGAGGCAAAAGGTTTGACATGGAAATTTTCAAATTGGATAAAAATGTATAAACCTCAGTTTCTAGTTTTATAGAATAGCTCATTTACAGATTATTTATGCAAATTAGGCTGTCTGGCAGTGAGGGAAGAGCTGAAATTATCTAATTTAGTCATGGTTCCTGTCTTCCTGAACAATTCTTCTTATAGCTTTGTCTGATCCAAAAAAATGATTTAGATCTTTTTTTGCAAAGGTGAAAGGATAGTTTTTTTGCATACATAGTCTGTTTCTGTCTAAGTATTCCATAATTTATTTAAAGACGCTCATTTTTGAAAATTTAAGAGATTTTTATTTTCTTCCAAAAGATTACTCATTAATTTTATGACAATGTTTAATAGAATTTTGAAAAATTACCAATTCAGCGACAATAAGGATAAAACACTACAAACAGGGATGTTGCATATAGACCTACCACCCCCTCCCTATCTGTCCCTTCCCCCCCATACACATTAAAAAAAAAGTATTTGGATGGTTAACTCCCTTTAGTACAATATTTTTAGAACTTTTTTCAGGAGAAATTTATTAAAAGCCATTCCATTTCATCTTACAGAGGTCTTGTACTTAGTACATGATATAATTTCTTTTACAAAGACATTAAAAAAAAACTGTCTCAGAAAATCCTTTACATTTCTTCCGCTTCTCCAGTTAGTGCCCAATTTTCTAATTGAACATATTATTTATGTATATCCAATTCTTGAAGAAACCAATGTTTTATGACTTTACCCCTGATATTTTGACAGTTGGGAACCAAGTAAGAAATAAAATCATTGATGTAGTTAAAAGAAACCTGTCAGTTGTTTGTTACCGGAGACCATCAATTCTTTTTCTGGAGCCGGGAGCAAGTTTATTGAAATACTGTAATCGAAGCTGGGAAGCAAGTGTACAGAACCGCTGTAATGGAGTAGCGTTGATTTATGAACAAATTATACTGATTATTTCATGAAATGAGGTAACCGATACTTCGTTTTTTGCGTACAAACCTGTAGACAGTTAGAATTACGATTGATTAGAATTGGTAATGTTATTGCTTTATCGGTTGTACGGGTTTTTGTAGAGTTTCTTGTAGACATGTTAAAACATTAATTTGATACATGAGGCCATAAGAAATTTACAATAAAAGAAGTATAAAAAAAATTGTCGAGAACATTGTAAGTTTAAAACACGATTGTGAAAAAAGTTTTCAGCTTATTTTGAATTGATTTTATCTCAGCTTCCGGAACAAACTAATACTTGGTATTATATTAGGAATCATGATCATGACAGCAATGGGGCTCGAACCCATGAATCCTAGGTTGTTAGGCAGACACCATAACCATTAGGTGACCACACTCCCATTTATATTGTTGGCAACCTTTGAGGGTATAGACATGAAGGGGCAAAGGTTGTGGGTTTACAAGTTGCAGCAGACGATACTTAATAACAAAGAATCAAGACGAAAAAAAACAACCTAATAAGGTTATAAAGATAACAAGACTCAATTGATTGCTAAAATAATCAACCTGTACAGGTTGATTATTTTAGCAATCATTTAAATGAATTATATATATATAATTTGTTGACTTTTCGTATTTATTCTGAAAACTTCAATATTTTATTCTCTGTGTATTTTGAGACTGTATTTTGAGCAGTTATATAATAGGCTGTCAATTTAAAGATTAACGTATAAATGGTGAAGCTGTATTTGTTTACACTCAATTTTCTCGTTGTCGCATCAAAAGTTTGTGTCTTGCTTTTTAGGTATGATCAAATTTTGCTGATCGAGACTGGTTCTGATTATCTCATGCAAATGGGTAATTTTTTCCCCCACTCCCTCCGGAAATCTTCTTCAAGTTCGTTCATTCCAATTACGCGAAGAAAACCAACTTTTCTGTGTTCAAATAAACATTATTAAGTCTACATGACTTCAGGCAAAACTTTCTGTTAGAAAAGCGTTTTTGAAGTTTTCATGAAGATTTTTTGTCGTTTTAGAACTTTGTAGGGAGAGACAAAATGATAAATTTACTTGTTTGATTAGGCTATTTCTGAGTACAATATTTGAAAAATAGCCTTTCAAAGTAGACCAAATATCTGATTCATCCAAGGGAATAGTCTTCTTGGAACCTCCTTTGTCTTCATTGTCACAAATGTGTCTTAATTTATACAAGTAATTAATAGCCCCATGAAAAACTTTCTTATAAAAGCATGAAATGTGAATATTTGCAAAAGTTCTTCCTCCGAAATCATAAGCAAACATTAAAATTGAGTAGTTTGAAGTTAAAATATTCAGACCCAACCCTCAACATGAATATTGGATTAAGCCCTGTTTGAGTGTAAACTGTCCATTTTTAAATGCTTTAAAGGGATTCAATAAATCAAAAATTATTAGATTTCAGTAGTTGAACAGTATAGAATCCTGGTCAGATATCAAGGAAGAAGGCTTGCTTTGCTCCAGATATAAATCTGGCTTATAATTCCTATATCT
>NW_026866914.1:0-47392 GCF_026571515.1 Ruditapes philippinarum | reverse complement strand
GGAAGTTTTTAAATCTTTTAACTTCATTCAAAGACCAACATAAAATAAGTATGAATTTTAGCTTTTATGAAAAGATAGAGTTGCCGAATGTATGAAGCTTAATCTGTTTCAAAGACTGTTTCAAAGACTGACGCTTATTTTGTTTCGAGAGTTAAATAACAAAATATTGCAGTTTTAAGACAGACATACTCACATTTGATATAGATTTTCTCTCCAGAACAATAAGCCCCTCTGTCCGTTTGTGCAAACAGAGTTACGACTCCTTGATTGCCAAACCCAAGCGCCTTAGTCACTACTTTTTCTGTTTTTCTTCCTACATATTTCTGAAAAAGTATAGCGTTTATATATAGCTCGATTCGTCATGCGATTTTACACATTTCATAACATTTATATCGATATCATGCTAAGTTATTACATACATATTACACATACAAACAGCCTTTTAACAGACTAAGCTCCAAATAGACAAAGGGAGGGAACGCTTATAAAACTTGTATTATTAGAGATGAATTCTCTCCCATACATGAGGGTTACTTTATCATATTACATATTTCAAGGATGGCGATGTTTTAAGCAAAGCAAAACTTACAGAATATTCCGGAATGTTGACGTCTATTTCATCTAGTACTGTTATAACTTTCAATCGTCTTACATGTGATCTCAATACTGGTCTCTCTATGTCAAACGCTAGCCAATATCTACAAAAATGATGTTAATGTCATTTCAATCTAACATCAATTATCACTATTATGTATATAGTTTTACGTGTAAATATGCCACTTTATTAAACAGCAACATCCTAAAAATCGTTTTATTTCAATTTTTATTTCAATTTTTATTCAATCTTTTTTCATCATACTAGTGAAATATATACATGTTGTTTGGACAGTTCACGTGGTAAAACATACTCTATTTACTGTGATGTCTTGTTTCGCCGTGAGAACTAATAAATATTTTACACCTTTTTTGTAAGATTACAAGAGTAAAGTGAGGATCCATGTTCGCTATAACCTTAAACGACATCTTGACATTTATACATTTGTATTATTATAGAATCTTCTCTGTAGTGGAATCTAAATATACTGAAAAATGACAATCTCTAATTCAAACGATGAGCGATCATAAATAAATTAAGATATAAACATCTTATTATTATTACCCATTTTTTAATTGTAGTCATGTTAGGCAAGGAGCACTTTTAGAATCTGTTCACAGCGAAATTCAGGTTTTAAAATCATAGTCCATAACCCTATCACCATAACCAATAACCCTCTTACCCTAACCCATAGCACTAACCATACCCCTTACTCTAAATAAGTTATATGAGTGATTTCGGATAGAGACATAAAATAATATTGAAGAAATAATATTGGATAAAATCATACTTTTAAAAATAGCTTTATTTTTTAAAAGGCTGGTTCCTTGTATATATAGTTATATACCTGATTGCTCCATATTTCCCCTCGTATGTAGAGGGAAGCATGCCGGTTGGAACCTTGAAACTAAATTTGTAAACATATTTCCCTGCGGGATATTCCACAGTTTCTCCAGCTGAAAGAGTAAAAATAAGTAATAATAATAATCGTGAACATATTACATAGTGATTATGATCAATTATTGTCTTTTTCAGTTTGAAATGCATGAAACAGACCGAGATTAAATAGACGCATTATGTATTTAACGTAAGCATGTGCCCATGCAAAAGAAAAGAGTGTGACAATTTCCCTCTTAGTTACATTTTATTGTATAATACTATTTAGACAATATATGATTAATATATTAAAATATAATCACAGTCACTTAAAATTCTTAAATACATGTATAACGAATCTTGATTTACAAAATATAGTTTAAATGCTGTAACATAATTCAAGCAACTGTAATATAAACTAAATAGATAACTATGTATATTTTGTTCTCCCATCCCCACTCCCTTAAAGTTTCACATCTAACAAAAATAAACCAATGAATTTCCAGCATTTGCATCATATGATCTTTCAATTTAAATCATTATTGGATGCAATCTTCGTTTCGTTTCTATTTTCAGCGTCCAAAACATCCATATCAATCCATGTCGTACTCCATCTACCCTCGTTTTCATTTTGAGAGTCCAGAAAGTCTATATCAATTCCATCTTATACTCAAAGTAACTGTAAATTAATGATGATTTTGAATGTTTAAATTTAATGAGTTTTCTCTTTACAAATTTGTGATGTGAAATAAAGAGGTCGATCATAAGAGGTCGATCATTGTATATTGTAGAGTACAATACTGAGTCTGTTGAACTCGTACACAGCAAACCTATATTAGACTCGGCTCACAGGCGGCAGTATCAGTGTTTAGACACCCCACCCCTATCTGCCCCTGGACCCCTACTACAATCCTGAAAAAAAAATCAACACTCTAAGGCTTACTATAAGGTACCAAATCCAAAACCACCGATGAAATTATATATAAAAAAATTTTTTCCACTATCAAAATTATAGTTATAGAAAGGTGTAAAGCCTACTATATGTCCATTTGCCAAACAATGTGGAACACGGGAAATCGTCGTTTCGGCGACTGAGGCGCATTCCGGCGGGATTTCGCTGCATCATTCATTTACATCAATAAAAAGAACTTGAATTCCACAGCTTACTTAATTCAAGTCCAATGAATATCAATATTCTATCGATTTTTTCTATTTCACGGTAATTTTTGACTTGTCGTTGCCATTTTGGATTCTGATACCTGTGTGTTATACGCGATCTGATTGGACGTCCAATTTGGCTCGTCCAATCAGATCGCGTATTTCAACCCAGGTATCAGACTGCAAAATGGCTACGACAATTCAAAAAATACCGTGAAACAGAAAAAATCGGAATGATAGTGATATTCGTTGGACTTGCATTACATAAACTGAGGAATTCTAGTTCTTTTTATTAATGTTAATGAATGATGCAGCGAAATCCCGCCGGAATGCGCCTCAGTCGCCGAAACGACGATTTCCCGTGTTCCACATTGTTTGGCAAATGGACATAAAGTAGGCTTTACACCTTTCTATAACTATAATTTTGACAGTGGAAAATTTTTTTTATATATGATTTCATCGGTGGTTTTGTATTTGGTACCTTATATTAAGCCTTAGAGTGTTGAATTTTTTTCAGGATTGTAGTAGGGGTCCAGGGGCAGATAGGGGTGGGGTGTCCAAACACTGATACTGCCGCCTGTGACTCGGCTAGGGCTTTTCTAACATAGGCGTCAGAGCTGTGTACTCGTCCAATAGAATTCAGTATTGTACTTAACAATGTATGATCACCTGTAATAGTATACAGATGTTGTACAGTGTACAACAACAAAAAGAGGCTTATGTCCGTCTGTCTGTCTGTGCAGATTTGTTTATAAGATTCACTTACTTCTGTTACTGGTAGGAAATACAATTTTTTCTTGCGTGGTGATGTCTTCAAACCCAATATTGTCGTCTGCTTTTGATTCGGTATTTGCCCAGCGGGTGAGTGTAGCCCCGCGGAAGGATACACTGACGTTTTTCACACTGATCGGCTCTCCTATATCTACGGTCCATTCACCTTTAAGCTCATCTCCGGGTCTGTATACGGGTTTCTGGTTATATACCTTAATGAATACAGAGTTTATAGCGGGCATATTTGACTGAATAAGTCCTTTAATTCCCGTTATTCCACTTACACGTGCTTTATTTGTATAATTGAAGAAGAAGAAAAAACAATCTTATACAAAGTCTCAGTTAATATATTATTGTATTATTTCAATGTAAACAAATATTTATATTTAGCTTTACTACGAGGTTTTAATTAAATAAGTCAGGGAAGAGATTATGGCTACTATTTAAAGGTGATATCAAGAAGTATTTCGTAATATATATACAACATACTATCATATGATACAGATAAAGATGTAGTGATTGCTGAAGACGGGGATATCTTTGTTTATTTTGTAATTCAATCATATCTAGCATATGATAATTTGCTAATTTCTGACTAAGTACTAGATGTACCACTTATTCTGTATAGGTCATATTAATGTGTTTAATACAAGTAAACTATTAAAAGTCTGTGAACAGAAAATCCCTACTGTTACAAAAAAACTTATCTCGAGATGATTTCATATATAGAGGATATTGAATGAGTGTTAGTTCAATACAGAATTTATTGCACGAGTTGAATAAAATTATATTATGCGAGCCTCTGGCGGGCATAATTTTATTTTATTCAACGAGTGCAATATATTCAGTAATGAACTTACACAAATTTAATATTCTATTTATCACATACCCAAAATGAAGACGTATAAAGTGAAAAAAAGAGTCATTTTTCATTGACGCGCCTATAGTATAACGCTAACATTTAGCGAGTTTTTACGCTATGTTTGAATAACGCAAATAAAGTCAGGTCAAAATAATTATATGCACGGCCGTGCAATACCATATTTACGGAGTCGCAAAATCGGCACGGGTGTGTGATAAACATTTATTTGATGCTTTTGTTGATTCTATCATAAGTTATGTCAGCCAAGAGATTACATTTGAAATGTTTCAAGTTAATTCCATGTGTTAAAACAAGCCCGAGTAATGTAGTAGTTTATGGTGAGCTATGTAAATTCATATACATACATACATATATACATACACATACATATACATACATATACTCGTATATATATTCCAATCATATTGAACAGGGAAATAACTCCTTGGCCCATACTATAAGTACTTCCCATTTGCACTGAAGAGTTACCTTTTTTTCAATGCTCAGTTGAATTAAGAAACCCGGACAGAATATCCAATGCCCATAGCAATTTTGCAAAAAAACGTTGTGAAATGTATCATCATAGTATGTATGCAAATACTTTATATCTGTGTAAAAAAGGTATAAAAACTGAGTCTTTAAAGTAAAAACAATTTTAGAAGAATTTGTTTTTTCTGAGGTGCGGAATCGTCCTTAACTTTATAATTCAAAATAATTAGTATCAATTTTCAATCAAAGAGTCATTGATATTTTCAAACAAAAATAGGGTTCAGGCATTGTTGATTTTGTATACTTTGTAGACGTTTATCAAGCAAATTATAGCAAACTTAATGAAGATGTTCAAAGTGTGCCTTCTCATTATTATGTAGGTGAGAGAAAATACCAGATTATACACACAAGACTTAGAACACATTGTAGTTCTCTCAAAGAACATTTTTTTTTTCAAAAAACACAATAGAAAGTCCCCTATGTGAATGTGGCGACATAGAAAACACATCTCATTATTTCTTCTCGTGTCCAAGGTACCAAGATGAACGAAATGTCCTCCTTAATAATTTAAGTGAAATAACAACTGTCACACTTAACGTTTTACTCTATGGTGATAATTCAATTGCTGACGATTTAAATGAAGCAATAGTCCTTTATATACACTCATATTTACACAGAACAAAACGTTTTGAAATGTAATAGAAAGTTATTATTTCTAATAATATGAAATAGAGATTTAGATGCATAATATCTTCTCAAAAGTATATTATAAACTCGTTCCATCAACTCCATAGTATTTTAGTGACCATTTCCTGTTGTCTTTCTATTTCTTTCTCTCAAATCTGTCTCTTATTTTCCTACCTTCTATTACCCAACAATTTCAACAATTAACTTACGTTTCCATATCTTTATTTTTCTTAAATTTTTTTTAAACATGTTTAAAAGTTCTATTATTTTTCTTGATAAGTTTAAACGTGCTAATTTGTGCATTTATCACTTACGTGTATTTATGCTATAGAGCTATAGGGTTTTCTTTCACATTTTTATGTCAATATTCTATTATTAAGGTCGTTTCGATTAGGAACACCAGAGTGTAAATTGCTAACTTTCCTGTACATGTAAAGAAGCAAGTTTATAGTGAAAATGTTATGTATACTAGTATTTAACTCAAAAATGCATATAATTGTTACCATTTTACATACTGTTTGAGATAGTGATTACGGAAAGAGTTTCTAAAAAAAGCTTTCAAGCTTACTACTCAATCCGTACTATTTATTATTTGTCAATTATCATGTAAATGTAATACTTATAAATAAAATATTGTTTAAACTAAGCAAATTATATTTTCTTTGAAATGCAATTTTGATGAAATAAAGTGTATGCAATTAAGACGACAATAGACGCATCGCAGAATATCTGCGCATCCAGTCATAACAGAAACAAAATATAAGGTTAGACTAGATTTTAAAGAAATACCTGATAAAATTCATACATTAATAAATTACTCATTATATGTATATACATACTTAGATTTGAAAGGTTTTAAAATCAAACAGAGAACCCAACATAAACAACTCAATACTTGGATATTTAAAGGATATTGGATGAGTGTAAGTTTAATACTGAATTTATTGAACGAGTTCAATAAATTTAGTATTAAACTTACCCTTATTCATTTTTTTTATTTATCACATACCAAGATAAAAGACCGTTTTAAGTAATACAGAACCATTTTTCATTGACGCGCCTTTAATTAATATAACGCCTACATTTTTCGCGTCTTGACGCTATGTTTATAATTACGAAAATGACGTCATGTCAAAATATATTCACAACCGCGCAATATTCTTTTTGCGAAGTCGTAAAAGCGGCACGGCTATATGGGAAATCAATATTATATATGTAGATATGTATAAAATGCATCCGTGAGTTCGTATGTGCATGCGTGCGTGCGTGCTAATTTGTATTCATTCACCTGTAAATTATATTATTATATATGTCTAGGGCAATTCTAATCATTTATAATACACGATTGCTATATATGTTGGTCATTCTGCAAGAACCAAAACGTCAAAAGATTTTGTTTTTTATAAATAACTATAACATCCATGTAATAACTGTAAATTTACTCGTCACTGTTTAGTCATTTGTTTGCACGTGACACTGTATCTGTTTTTGTATAAAATGAAAAGCAATAAATATGACTAAACTAAGTGATAAGCTTTTACCACTGATGCCTGCACATTCGTGCAATCTTACCAAATATTTAACTGTTGGTCTGTATGCTTTTAATTTCATCAAGATATCAAAAAATGCGTATGGATAGCTCTTAACATGAAAACAAAACATGTACAATTATGTGATTTACATAATTATAATATACAATGTTATACAGTAAAAATGACAAATATGATAATATATATACAAATTTGCATAAAAAGAAAATTTCTTTTTTATATGTGTGTATTGTATTTTTAAATTAATTGTTATTATTGATTTTCTTGCAACATTCAATTACATATCAATTAGCATTAGTATATATTCACATATACAAAGAAACAGTAAAACAAAGCTCAAAACTATTATCCTATTAGCCTATAAACATTGCGTATTGTCTTTTTTTTTTAAATGTTGTATTGAGGTTTTTGCTCTTTTGAAAAAATAAATGTCAATGAATAGAGGATTTCAATTTGTTTTCCTTTTAATACAGGATTTATTTTCACCGAGGGGTATGAAAATATATAGTCGACGAGTGGCAATAGCCACGAGTGTAATTGGATAATTTTCATACCACAAAATGTAAATAAATCCTGTACATGTATTAAAAGAAAAAAATGAATTTTAAATTATTATATTTTCTTTTCTTTTTTAACCTTATGAATAGAATATTTCTCTTTTAATTTCGTGTATTGGCTGAATTTAGAAAAATGTAGTCCAGCAAGACACCATTGAAAATACTTATTATTCAAGCCATTCATATATGATTTCCCTTCTCTCACAAGAAAGTTGGTCTCTAGGTCAATATCTAGGTAATTTGATTTCCCATTTCAGTTCTACACTTGAAATTGTGCACATGGTCAAAATTTGATAGGTGTATAGCCAAAGTAGGTCACTTCATCAAAAGCTAAGTATGCTTGCAAAAAGTTAATTTTACATTTGAAATTGTGCACATGGTTCAAATGACTGTACATCAGAGGTCAAGAAAAAAGGTCACTACTCAAATCTAGGTCAGCTGATATTTCAGTTCAATTTCACATCTCAAACAGTGCACGGCTGTACATCAAAGGGCAAGAAAATAAGTCACTGTGTCCCCTTTGGCAGGGCACTATTTGAATTAAAGGATTTAATTTAAATTTAAATAATCTTAGGACAGGTCCACCAGACAATGTTACACGTCGAAAATCTAACCTATAGCTTTCTCCTATTAGGAAACATTTATTTTTAGTTTCTGCTGGTTTTTTTCTATATGTACATAATGAAAATCAAGGAGATTTGGGCGGTGACAATTCTGACCCCAGGGCTATAATTTGAACAATCTTGGTAGATGTCCACCACTACACAATGTTTCATGCCGAATAACTAATCTCTAGCCTTTGTTAATGCAGAGATTTTTTTAAAAAGTTTTTACATTATACATATGAAAAACCTATGACCCCGGGGCGGGGCCAATTTTGACAGTAGGGGCAAAACTTCGAATTCGGTGGAGGACCTTAATATGATATTTATAAAACAAAGCTCTTGGCCTTGTACCTTCAGACACGAAGATTTTTTAAGTTTTTACTTAATGAACAAAATGAAAATCAATGACCCCCCCCCCCCCCCAAGGCGGGAACACATTTTGACACCAGGGCTATAATTCATGTAATTATTTGTCCATTGCAGAATCCTTCATGCCATATATCTAACCTCCAGCCTTTGTTAATTCAGAGAAGAAGATGATTTCTTCAGTGTATTATATACACATAAAAAACCTATGACTCCCGGGCTTTTGAGCATACTCCAATCCCAGTAAATTATCTTATAAATGGCATAATACTTACAAGATAACAAAACAAATAATAGTATTAGATAGAGAGAAGTGTGATGCTACAACATTCTCTATCACTGTCACAAGCTGGAATGTTTGAGACGGATTCATACACATGAATATGAATGACACATTAAACGTTTGATGGTTTAATGTTTTCAAATTATAAAGAGCATTTTCATTATTCGTATTTTTAACTTAGTAAAGCTGTCATAAGAGTGACCAATACCCTGTCTTTATGACATATGATTTTATGTCAGTGCAAAGAAAGTCCTACATGAGTGTAATATTTATATTGCGAGCACAAAACTGTCTGCTATTAGACTTCTTAATGGATGATGACAACAAAATTAATAAAGTTACATTGAAAATGAGCGACATAACGGTAGAATTGGTTCTGCTAATCGCCTTGCTGGTGTAAATATTTGAGCCAGAAATGAAGAAAATATAACCAGGGTAAAGTTGCATAGAGTTGATATGAAATTGTCTAATATTTGACCTTCAAGTGTGCCTTTGGCCTTAATGCAGCACTGTGGCGGCATGTGCTTCATCATCTTGTTGATTTGAACATTAGAACCAAGATTGAACTTATTGCTTCATGGGGTTAATTTATCTAAGAGCAGACACGAAATTGTCTAACATTTGATTTTCAAATGTGACCTAAACCTTTATTCAGTACAGCGACGGCATTGGTTATTTGTATATTATGGCTGTGATAGAAAAATATTGGAGCCCAATTTAAAAGAAAAGGATTTTTAGGATAAAAAGACTAAAATTATCTGACAATAAGGGTGTTCCGTTCTGGCCAGCACGTTTTATCTCAGAATGATAGGCGCAAAGAACGACATGGTGGTGACAGTATGTTGGTGACAGTACCATGGCAAAGTATGACAGTACGATAGTAACAGTATTTCAGTGGCAGTATAATGGCAAAGCGTGACAATACGATGGTGACAATACGATGATACGATGGTGGAGCTCGACTGTACGATGATGACAGTCAATTGTACTGCCGAATTGCCATTGTATTGTAGCACTTTACTGTCGTACTGTCACCATCGTACTATCGCACGTGTCGTCTACAGATTAACGGAATCCCTTATACAATTGATTTTTTGTTATTTAAACTTAAAGCTTGACATCGACATTGAGCTGCCATGTTCATAGGTGAGCACATGAATGAAGTTTGCAGAATAGAAGATTGATACAAAGTGATAATGGTACAGCCTCCCCCCCCCCCCCCCATAGACAGGACTGATTTTGAGAATTTGGCCCTCTACAAGACGCTAGAGGCATTCTGTACTACAAGTGGTATCTTGGTCTATTTTAGCTATTTAAGGATTTAAGGTATGCTGAATCCGATAAAGGTGGTTACCAAACTGAAAAACTTGATCTTGACCATTTAAATGTCCATTTACAGTACCACCAAAATGGCCGCCAAATTTCTTTATCATAAGTGGATGCTATATGAAATAAAAAATTTAAAGATAGGAAAAGCCTGAAAATTGTTACAAAGTATACTTTGATAAAAACAAATTAGACATCAAAACAGAATTAAAAGAAACCCAATTCAATATGGCAAGAGGACATTTTCTATAGGCCAATATAGGGGAAGTACATGTAATATTTAAGACAATACTGACTATTTTAAGGCTTTAAAACTTAAGAGACAGACAGTAGAATGCAAGAGATAGAAGTTCTAGAAAGTCCCTACTCCTTTAAACGTTTGCTTTTATGTCCCCACATGATTCTGTAACACACAAAGAGATAAATATTTTACAATAGATGACAATGCCTTTAGTAATGTCAAGTTTGGAGCTATTCTGAGTACAGTTTAAGTTACAAAGCAGTTTAAAGCATATTTCCTTTTAAGTTAATCTAGCTGTCCCCTGAGGATAATTAAATACAAGTGAATTACAAGTTTCTCGACAATTTATTGTAATAATGAGAAATAATTGATCTTAACATATATTATTATACACAAATGAAATAAAATATATGAGCTCTAAGCCCTTCTAGTTTTGAAGGAAAATAGACGACAGGGGTGTAGCCAATGTTGTAAATCTTATCAAATATTGTTACATAATTATGATTTTAAAAGGAAAATCCCACAGTAACACTATAGTTTGTATATGAATTTTAACATGCAAATGAAGACTATAATTAAATTATATATGCACTATGTCAGTGTTAAACTTAAAACATCAATAGATCCGTTATTAGGTTCACAGAATATAAGGTTTGTCGTTTATAAAAGAGATAAATCAACTAATAAAAGAAGAAACATGTACAATTTTATCAAAACATCTGTTACATAATGCGAATATTATACTGTTAAATTTGGACTGCTATTTAAACCCATGTTTGTTGATTTTCTGTTGATGTTCAGATGACCCAAATGCAGAGTTTCATGTAAAAAAATGAAATGTACTGTAGATTTTGCCTCCATGTCATTGCAGACTTTTACACTGATAAAAATAATAACCAAAGTTGATAAGAACCCATTTTATTAACGTAATGTAGTTGTTTCTGTTTTATGAAACTTATAAAATGCAGCTTTAACAAGTAAATACAAGACACATACTTATAATGTAAAACACAAATGTGCATATTGTGTGAATTATTAACATTATAAAATCGGAATAATCTATCTCCTACATGTACTAGAAGATAATGGTTAACTAATATCAATAAAAAATTGGGGAAACAACAAAATAAAAACAAAAGGTGGGGTTTCTATATTTTTTTAAAACTAGGGTTTTTGGGTTTTTATCCCTTTTTCTTCCTAAATATAATTTTTTAAATTTACAAAAAATTTTAAAAGCAAAGGGTAAAAAGGGAGGGTTACAAAATTTGTAAAGTGATTACTAAATAAAAATTATAGTTACTTTTTGGGGACATTAGTCAAAATTCCAAAAATTTGTTGATTATTGCAAATTAAACATTTGTTTTTTAAAAGGGACCCCACTGATTTTGGAAAGGGCCAAAAAGGTAACATTTGAATTTTTTTGGGCAAAGCAACTTAAAAAAACCCCTTGGACCAAAAAGGGGAAACTTTTTTTTTTTAACATTTTCCCTCCATCTATGAACCCCTTATAGGACTTCTTTCTCCATAACTTTAGTAGGAAGAAGGACCCCCTCCAAAACAGATGTGTTTAGCAGAAAAAACTTTGATTGGGATTGATCCAATTTTGATAACATTTACATTTATTGGGCAGCAATGGAGAGAAGATCTGCAGAATCTTGAAAAGACCTTGCAAGTTTGACCGTTGTTTCAAACCTTTGATGTTTTTTTGGCGATTCTTAGTTTCCCGGCAATTTTCATCCATTTTTTTCGGATTCAAGGGCACTAAATGGCTTAATGGACCAATGCTCCTTAACTTGCGATTCAAGACCATGAAAGGCAAAATTCCACGGTTCACTCCTTATGGCCAAGGCTAGAGTCGTTCCCTCTCAAGGCCCAGACAATTCCTAATTTGGAGTCACCGCACAAAATGTTTCTATCAAATTTTTAAAATCTGTTGAAAAGGGAACTGGCATTATGAACCCGGGCAATTTCCCCTTTTTTGGACAGAAGCGAGTAGTTTTGGGTTAAATTTTTTCAAAATTTTCTAAGAGAAAGTTTTTGTTGCCAATCGTTTTCCAAAAAAAAATAAGAATTTTCTGTTTCCATCTCATGGAGATCCCTTTTAAACAACCAAAATTTTGCCGATATTCCCTTCCCGTGGAGAAAGGGTTTTAAAGAGTTTAGTAAATTCCCAAAAAGGGGTTTTACGGACCTTTTTCTTTTGGGGAAAAAAAAATAGTTTTCATTTTACAAAAAAGGATTTAAAACCAAAATTAAAAAAACAAAAAAAAAACGACCCAAGTTGGGGGCCCAAAAATTTTTTTGCATAAAATTTGGTTCAGTTTTTTTGTCCCTTTTTCCCCCTAAAATTTTTTGAGCGCCTGGAAATTTTTTTAAACGGGAAATCCCCCCCCAAAAAGTAGAAAATTGCTCTGTGTCTACGTTTTAAGCGTATGTTAATGAAACAGACTGGTAAAGAGACCAAAAAAGCCTCAAATTCTAAATGTTGATTTGCACGAGTTTCCAATAAAGACTTACCAGCGCCCCACAGTAGAAGGCTTGCGTCAGGCAGAAATAGAAATCATAAGGCAAGTACAAAGTACTAGTTTTGAAAGGGAAGTCAAATGTCTCCTTTAGTCATATGTCTACAAAACAGTCTGCTATCGGCAGGGATTTCGTGTCTTTATCGACTAAGTCCAGTTTATTTGATGAAAATGGAACTCATTCGTGTCGGAGGGCGTTTGAACAATGCTTCATTAAACTATGTTTCTATACACCCCTATCGTCTTACCTCGGAAATGTCATGTGACAAAACTGGTAATAAAGTACTATCACGAACGAACGTGTACAACACCAAGGACGTGGCATAACCACAAACGAAATACGTGGCAATGGTTATTGGATAATTGGATGTAGTTCCGCTGTTTCTGATCTAATCTTTCATTGCACAGTCTGTTCGCAAACTTCGAGGTTCTGTACAAGACCAAAGGATGTCAGACTTACCATTCGATAGAGTTGATCCTGCACCACCATTTACATATAGTGGTGTAGATTTCTTTGGCCCTTTCCATGTTAAGGAAGGTAGGAAAGATTTGAAGCGGTACGGTGTATTGTTTACGTGCCTTTACCTGTCGTGCTATTTCACATTGAAATAGCAAACACACTAGATACTCATTCTTTAATAAATGCGCTTCGCCGCTTTCTGTCTGTAAGGGGGCGCCAATCCGCCAGTTAAGGTCTGATAGAGGTACTTATTTTGTAGGCGCTTGAACGAGAAATCCGCGAAGCGGTCTCAGAAATGAATAATGATCAAATTACCAATTTCTTACTTAAAGAGGGTTGTGATACCTTTTTGTTCAAATTTAATGTACCTTCAGCAAGCCATATGGGCGGTGTCTGGGAGAGACAGATACGCACTGTCAGGAATATACTCTCAGGTCTTTTACATAATTTCGGAGGTCAGCTTGATGATGAAGCTTTACGTACCTTTGCGTGTGAGGTAACAGCAATTGTAAATAGTAGACCCTTGTCGGTCGAGAATTTAAATGATCCTTTGTCTGCGGAACCGCTTACCCCTAATCACTTACTTACCATGAAGACAAGGGTCCTCCTCCCTCCTCCAGGGAATTTCATAAGTACTGATCTATATACCCGTAGAAGGTGGAGACGCATCCAGTATCTCGCCAATGAGTTCTGGAACCGATGGCGAACAGAATATTTAAATAACCTTCAGGTTAGATCTAAATGGATCTCTGCCAAGCGTAACATTAAGGTCAATGATGTGGTCCTAGTTAAGGATGAAAATATGCCTCGTAATAAGTGGAGAATGGCTGTAGTAGAAACAGCAAACCCAGATTCAGACGGTATGGTAAGAAAGGTGAGCGTCAAAACAAATGTTGTTTCCTTTGATGCTAAGGGTAAAGCAGTCAAGTTAATAAACGCATCTTGAAAGACCTGTGCACAAAACTTGTATTGTTACACGAAGCGCCTGAATCTTAAATTACTGATAGTGGGTTTCAGCCCCGTCAAGAAGCCTTTATTGTGTTGAGTTGACTGATTTTTTTGTAAAATTAGTTCCACACTAATTTTTGGGGAGCCATGTTAGTGTAGCTAGTGATGACAACGATATTTTCGAATCATTTCTAGATGACAACGATATGGTTCCATATTATTAGTTGTTGGTGTGAGTTGCCTCCCTTTAGAAACGTGCTTCGTTTTTTGGCACTGTTTTTCTTTGCCATCATATTTCGTAAATCCATAGGAGCGTTATAGAGCCCAAAAGAGGTATATTAATTAGTATATCTTCAAGTTTTTACTTTGATACTTTAATGTGTGTTGTCATTTATTTCATATTACTATACGTAGGAAAGTATACAGTCAAATTGTAGTATGTAATAAGTTTTTTAGCGATAAGTGTTAATCTTTTCTGATCTGGATATTTTATCTAAGAGTTTGAAATCAACTAATAAGTTATGCCATTTTTACAATGTATGTTGTTGCTAGTGATCGAATATGTGTGTAATGTTTGTATTTGCAGTTCGACGGAGACGTCGGAGATCTTGAACGCAAAATAAAATCTCAACGAAAACAAACGTCTTCTGTTTACACTAGGGCCCAAACAAGCCACATTTACATAAACTTTGGCAAAAATTGATTGAAGAAAAGTAAGTTCAAAAATTAGTATTATCATTAAAGGCAATGTATTCCTCGGTAAAATGTTGCGTACGATATAAAAATGAAAACATCCGGGTGGGTTTTTGATTCGGGCGTAGGTCTAAAACAAGGCTGTCCGAGCTCCAGCTTATTGTTCTTATTCTTCGTCAATGACGTCACAACAAATATTGACCAGCGGACAAGCCAGCCAGCGGACAAGGCGGCTAATAATATTATAATTGTTTGAACGAATCCATTACATTAACGCTTTTGCATAAGGAAAAATAAATAAGGGACTTTAAAACCCTATTCCCAAAAAACCCCTTGCCCCCGAAAAAACATTTTAAACAATCATAAATTTCTAATATTTTCCCAAACTTTTAAAATCCAAATTTTAAAGGGAAAAAAACTCAAAAAATTCCTATTATGTATTTTTGGGGTTTTCCTTTAAAATTTCATAAAAAAAACCCAAAAAAGCCAAAATTTTATTGCTAAATCTACCCTCTTGCACTTTCAAGTAAAAAAATTTTTATTTTTTATTGACTTTTTTGTTTGACTGCCATTTTAAAAAAACATGTAAAATTTTGATATTGTGAAAAAAAGTTTTTTCGAAAATACAGGGGAAACATCTATTTTTTGGTTCCCTTAAGGGAAAATTCCGGGGAAAAATTTTGGATAAAAATTTAAAAAAAAAAGGGAAATATCGGCTTCCCTGGGCCCTACATTACGATTTTTCTACACTTTATACAACTTTGCCACATAAATTAATCAATGATAAACTAATTTCCCTAATTCAGAAAACTTTTTGCACGGGAAAAAATTACCTTTCTAGCATGTAATTCTAACAAAGCTTTTTTTTTACTAACGGTAATTTGTTTAAATTATACTATGTGGACCTGTGACGAAGTTTGTAGAGCACTCTCTTTTCTTTTAGAGACAACATTTATGTCAGGTTTTGGTAATTACCCTATTTAAAAAACAGATCATAGGAATTCCTATGGGTACTAATTGTGCACCCCTGGTCGCCGATTTGTTTTTGTACTGCTATGAACCAGAGACTTTATGTTGAGTCCTCTCTGAAGAGAAAACAACAAAAATTTATAGTCGCATTTTAATAATACTTCCAGATACCTTGATGATATTTTTAATTTAGATAATCCTTATTTTGATCAAAATGGAGTGTCTTGACATTTATTCCCATTATTAAAAACTTAATTTAAAAAACGAAAATCCCTTTAAATTTTTGTAATCATTTTTTATCTTTTAATTTACTACAATTTAACCCAAATTTTATTTCCCCACGAAAAAAATTTTTTGATAAAAAGAGATGACTTTGACTTTTTTATAGTTTAATTTTCCCCATTTGGAAAGGGGGAAAGGGACCCCCATGCAACATTTTAAAAGGGGTTTATGTTTCTTTAGTTTTTTAATTTTGATTTTTGTAGAGGGTTGTAACAACGGGAAAGGGGTTTTTAAAAGAGCCCGGGAAAATTTTTATTACCCGCAAAGGGTTCCCAAAAAAAGGGCTACCGCTTTTTCATAAATTACGGAAAAAATTTTTCTAAATTTTTAAAAAAATCGAACTTTTATTTAATTTTTTTAAATTTTAATAGTTTATTTTTAAAAACCCCTTCTCGGGCAAAGGGGGTTAGCCAGCCTGGGTTTAAAAAGGCGAGTGGTTTTAACCAAAAATTTCCCGGGGAAGATTTTTTGGGGCAAAGGTTAAATTTTTTTTGCTTTTTTTTTTAAAATAAAAAAACATTAAAAAGTTTTTTTTAAAAAGAGGTTTTGAACCCCCAAAATATTTTAAGACAAAACTGCAAAGTTTAAATGGTTTTTAACCCCCTTTTTCAGTTGGGCCCCCTAAAGCTTTCCTCTTTTGATTGCATCTGACGGGGCCAAAATGGGGAAAACTTTTTATGATGGGGTAGTTCGTAAAGGCCCCTTTGGGGTGAATTTTTTAATGTTCGCCTTGGGTTCGTCCCGGGGCCCTTTTTAGGGTTTAATTTTTTTGTTGTTCTGGGCTTCCTTTTTGGACATTGAGTAAATTTTTTTATGGTCATTGGGGGTTTTTCTTTTATTTTTCACATGATAATTTTTTGTGTTTACCACTTATTTAAACCTTTTAACCATGACAACTGTTAGAACTTCACTTGGCGGGGATTCATTTTATTTACACTGTCTCGTTTATAGGAACATGGTGGGGCTAAAGAGCGAGGTTTGGTGCACCATTAACCGGTTTAAATTTTTTTTTTTTTTTTTTTTTTTTTTTTTTTTTTTTGTTTTTTTTTTTTTTTTATTTTTTTTTTTCTCCCCAGCAGTCATTATTATTGCTGCTGACCGTTCCAAGGCGGCCGCCCCACTGTGTTCCTCAGATGTATGTCTATGTTGTTTTCATACTGTTTTTTGGTGACACCTTTTGCTTGTGTCCCTTGTTGTTTTCTCTCGTCTACGGTAAGTATATTCCCCATTGCCTCTAGTTTTTTATTTTCTTTGATTAACCCCCTTCCCCGGTCTCCTGTCCCCTTCCCCTTTGTGGGGCCTATTATTATTTTCTTTGAAATTCCTAATCATTACAAATTATTTATCATTTAATGTATTAACGTGTCGTTGCCCTGTCCTTTTTCTGTTTGGGGGCTCCACCTGGGGCTCCTTGCCATTGGTTTCTTGTTGCTGGGTCATATGGGGGTTTTGCGTTCATTGGAACGCCGCCTTTCCTTGTTGATCTTGTTTTTCAAATATTTTAACAAAATACACTGACATAATAAATTTGACACAATTAAACAGCGTATACACGATAATTTTACACAGTCGTGGTATCCACGCATTAATAACACACCAAAACTGTGCTCATACTCTCTATTTAAACATTGATTTCGTGTGTGAAAAATATTTAAATGAAATTTCAGAAGCTAAATTTAGAATAACCTTATTGGCAGACTAAGAACCTCGGTCACATGATTTAAAAATAAGAAAACTGGTCGGTACATAAATACACCTAGACAAGATAGAATTTGTACAAAATTGTAATATGCGAATGGTTCGAAAATGAATATCATTTTCTTTTGGTTTGTCCCAAACACACAGAAAAATTAGGAAAATATTTTAAAACATTTTATTACTGTAGATGGGCTTCATTAAAAAAATTTTGAAAATTTTATTTTTAAACAAAGTCATCTAAAGAATTAATTGGTTTAGGCAAATATGTTTATTTGCATCGGTGTAATTAGACAGAGAAATTAAATTCTTTTTTATACTTCCCGTGCTAACTTTTATGTACTTTTTATATTTGAACTTGTATCACTGTTAACATTATATATACTTTATGGCTATAAATGGTTGTTATTAACATTTATGCAAATAAAATGTTGTTGTGTTGTTGTTGTTGTTGTTGTTGTTCTTACGATCGCTATGTCTAAGCAGTAACTGTAGTTATTAAGATTTTCAAAAAATAATATGTCTAACATGAAATAAGGGAAGCCTAGTTCACTATCAATTTTTTAAGAGTTTTTTTGTGAGCAATGTCGTTGAAACTGTCTTAGGATCATTTTGCTTTTAATATATACATGATAATCGTTTTTTTACTTGGATTAAACTGCATAGATATTCAGAAATAAATTTGGTTGATGGCTACTTTAACATTGAAAAACATTTACGACTGTTCATTATCAACTTGCAACTGAGTGAAAACAACAACAAAAACTTTACATCAACAATCCCACTTAGTGACAGCCAATTGGTCATTTTTCTTTTTTAATTAAAAAATATCTTGTAATCTGTTTCTGTTCACTGAATCCCCAAAATTTTGAAAAAAATATTAAAAATTTTTGCAGGCCCTCTTTAATCTAGCCTGTTCATGGACAGCTTTGTGAAGTGCATTCTACTGTCCTACCCCTTAGCATTGGTTTGTCAGGACATACATATTGCTATATGATGATAAACTTCTGTTTACCCCAATCAAGTTTAGATGAAAAATCTTTTTAGAGTCTGATATTAAAGTTGAAGTCATCCAAGAAGAGTAATTTTAAGATAAACAGGGTAGCCATTACCAATAAGAATGAATACAAATGCATCTTTGCTCTGACTGACAAAATGACTCTTACAATGAATACATGTTCCCTCTTCAACACAAAAATACTTGGACATTCACACAGACACATGGTTAAATCCAATATGGTTAATTACTCTCCTATTTTTTCTAGTCCTCATTACCAAGCATTACTCTTATTAAACATGCCCCCACAACACGACAGCCTATATCTCAGGGTTTATAAGATTAAAAGCTAGCTTTCAGCGATTAGACTTTGGAAACATGAAGTCATGTTCAAATAAATAATATAAGAATTCTAAAATGTCAAATTTACTATTCTTTACAACTTGCTTAATGTCCAGTACTTCTTAGCACTGCAATCAAAGAGACCAATATAGGGTATTGTAATCAACAAGGGGTCCTTCAAGTTTTAAGTCTGAACGCAACAACAAGTAAGCCAAACAGAAAAAGCAAGAAGTAGTTTGCATGAAGACATTATAACATAGGTCTGTAACATTTCTGCTTAAACAACAAACGTATTATCATTTTACTATCAGTTTGCCTTAAATTTTATAGTAAGGTTTTGAACTATAATTGAATGTCATATCCTATATCTAAAAGCACTGCTTATTATTTAAGTTCCCCTCTAGGATTAATAACTAAGGCAGACTCCCAAATTATAAAATACCTTAGTTTAAATTGAAATTATTTTTTGTCCAATAGGATTGCAGTATATCAAATGAATCGTTACGCATTTATTTTGGTAAATCGATAAAATGTCAATCAGTCTAGTAAATCATCTGTTTATAAAAATAATTTAAAACACTAAGACGGTTAAAATTTTATTAGTACGTTTTTACAACAACGAATTTAATTTTGTAAATACATACTTAATAATCTTTAAAAATAACATATATTTTATGCTGCATAACTTTACGTTTTGATGTATGAATAATAAATCAAAATTGGCAAGATAATGTATTTTGCAGCATAATTAACAATATGTACCAAATAAAATAGATGCAAAAAAATGGACGCTGGGATCTTAAATATTTTCCTAATGAAAAGAGATAATAGATAACCGAACTGGACATGCAATTGTATTTTTGCTTTCTTTATCACAGTACTTAGTTCCAATGAACTAATTAATATATAGAACCAAGTGTATAACTATAATACAAAACAGGAAGAACATCAAAAATTCTCAACAATATGAATTATACTAAGTGTAACGCCCGCTCGTACAAATCAGATAGCCTCGTTTTTCCATGCTCTTTGTTAATGTATAACCACATGAACGATATTAATACCCAATTTATTTCGTTCTAAATGTAGCATTTCACACCTTAACACTATTTAAGTACATGTATCTGTAAAGGGTCAACTCGGCCCTATACCAACTTGACACGGGTCAATTCGGCCATTTAATAAAAAACCTTTTAGGATATAGATTGTTTAGTTAATAAACTTTTTTAAGGAGAAAATTTGCTTTTTATTCAGGGGTCCCGATCAGTTTTTAAAAAAAAAATTTTAAAATTTTTTAAAAAAAAATTTGTTTTTTTTGAAATTATTTTTTAAAAGAGATTTTTTTCGGGGGAAAAAAAAATTTTTAGGGTTTGATCCATAAATAAAGTTTTTAGATTAATTTTGTTAAATTAAACACTTTTAGTTCCATAGCAAGGTACATTGGTTCAATATGTAAGGAAGTAAAATATGGTTGTCTTTAATTGGACAAGTTAAGTATAAAGTTCACACAGAACATTAACGTCATAATGTATATTTACTTTTTAATCCCATTAGGAAGACAATTATCACCCATCATCTACAATAAACACACGTTTAAAATAGAAAAAAAGGTGATAATTGACTGTCTGATTTGAAGACTGTCACTTGCTTTGAGATCCGGTAAAACCTATTTGATTTTCACACACGATTTAAGAAAAGACAAAAGAGAACATAGCATATTGTTGTTGTTGTTGCTGTAATCAAATTAGTCACAAAATACGCCCGTTTACGAAAGCTTTAGATGGAGATGGGGGCATTATGGATAAGTGTTATCTAGCAAGCAAGTTTTTATTCTTGGCACTGTGTTGTTAAATGAACCTTAAAACAAATCAGTAGGGAAGATATGCACAGGATGTGTGACCTTGACCTTGGTCGCAGGGACCTGAATTTTATGCACGGCACTCAGCCTCACAATGATGAACATTTGTGCCAAATTACATTGAAATCCCTCTATGCATGTAGAAGTTTTGCTCCAGACAAGCGTTTTTCTATGAGCTCTAACTGTGACCTTCACCTTTGACCTAGAGACTTGGTTCATGCGCAGGGCACTACGTCTCATGGTGGTGAACAATTCTATAAAGTAACATTAACATTCCTCCATGCATGTAGAAATTATGCTCCGGACAACATCTGGATATTTAATCATCTCCAGTGACCTTGACCTTGCAAATATTAACCTAAATTAAATGTGTCACACCTGTAGTCATGGATAGTTACCATTTGTGCTACAATCCATCAATAAATGATGACTAAATGGTCCCCTATACACATCTTCAAATTTTTATCTGAACTTTGACCTCTATGTGTAACCTTGACTTTGGTCGCAGGGATCTGAATTTTGCGTGCGACACTCAGCCTCACAATGGTGAACATTTGTGCCAGTTATATTGAAATCCCCCTATGAATGTAGAAGTTTTTGCTCCCGACAAGCGTTTTTCAATGAGCACTAAGTGTGACCTTGACCTTTGACCCTGGAGACCTGGATCATGCATGGAGCAATACATATCATGGTGGTGAACATTTCCATAAAATATTATAAAAATTCTTCCATACATGTAGGAGATATGCTCCAGACAAAATCTGGATATTTCACCATCTTTAGTGACCTTGACCTTGCATATATTGACCTAAAGTACATGTGTCACAGCCGTAGTCATGATAATGACCATTTGTGTTACAATCCCTCAATAAATGATGATTAAATCGTCCCTATACACATCTTCATATTTTTATCTAAACTTTGACCTCTATGTGTAACCTTGACCTTGGCTGCAGGGACCTGAATTTTGTGCGCGACACTCCGCCTCACAATGGTGAACATTTGTGCCAAGTTATATTGAAATCCCTCTATGCATGTGGAAGTTTTGCTCCGGACAAGCATTTTTCAATGAGCTCTAAGTGTGACCTTGACCTTTGACCTAGAGACCTAGTTCATGTGCGTGACATGGCTTCTCATAATGGTGAACATTTCTATGAAGTTTCATTAAAATCCCTCCATACATGTAGGAGATATGCTCCGGACAAAATCTGGATATTTCATCATCTTTAGTGACCTTGACCTTGTATATATTGACCTAAATTATATGTATCACAGCCATAGTCTTGATAATGACCATTTGTGTTACAATCCCTCAATAAATGATGACTAAATGGTCCATATACACATCTTCATATTTTTATCTGAACTTTGACCTCTATATGTGACCTTGACCTTGGCCGCAAGGACCTGAATCTTACGCGCGACACTCCGCCTCACGATGGTAAACATTTTTGTCAAGTAATATTGAAATCCCTCTATACATGTAGAAGTTTTGCTCCGGACAAGCATTTTTCAATGAGCTCTAAGTGTGACCTTGACCTTTGACCTAGAGACTTGGTTTATGTGCGCGACACTGCTCCTCATAGTGGTGAACATTTCTATGAAGTTTCATTAAAATCCCTCCATACATGTAGGAGATATGCTCCGGACAAAATTGGACGCCGCCCGCCCGACCGCCCGCCCGCCAGGGGCGTTCCCATAATACGTCCCGTTTTTCAAACGGGCGTATAAAAAAGAAAGATATGATGAATATATATATGTATAATAGATGTTCAAGTTCTGTAGATACTTTGGCACACACATATGCAATCAGATGGATTTAACTGGTCCACTCAACGGGAAACCAAGATGTGAACTGATAGGGAATGCTGGGATGTCCTGTCTCACTTAGTCAAACACCTCTATATTTCGGATAGGGCAATATCCACTACGAAGGTAAAACATAGTAAAACAAGAATTTGTAACAAAGTTACCAACGTCCCCCGCCTCGGGAAGTTTTATATGAAGCATAAAATTGTGCTATTTCAAAAAATTGAGGTATGGATCTCAGAACATTCAGTCCAAAATTATGATCGATGCTAGATCTGCAAATGCAACAATAAATTTGTTAAAACAATTTAATGAAACACGGAATTTCAAAATCTATCATGTTAAGCTTTGACCTCTAAGTGTGACCTTGACCTTCGAGGTAGGGGAGCAGGTGTTGTGCATGACATAACGTCTTATTATTGAGACTATTTGTGCCAAGTATTTTCAAAATCCCTTGAATTATGAAGAAGTTATAGATTGGACACAAAATATACCCTATAACAGACTAAGTAAATCTTTGACCTCTAAGTGTGACCTTGACCTTGGAGGTAGGGACACAGATGTTACGCATGGCATATCATCTAATCATTGTGACTATTTGTGCCAAGTATTTTCAAAATCTCTTAATCTATGAAGAAGTAATGGATGGGATACAAAATGTACCAAATAACTGACTCTGTTAACCTTTGACCGCTAAGTGTGACCTTGACCTTGGAGGTAGGGGTGCAGGTGTTGTACTTGACATATCGTCTTATTATTGTGACAATTTGTGCAAAGTTATTTTTCAAAATCCCTTGAACTGTGAAGAAGTTCTAGATCCGACACAAAATATACCCTATAACAGACTATGTTAATTTTTGACCTCAAAGTGTGACCTTGACCTTGGAGGTAGGGATGCAGGTGTTGCGCATGACACATCCTCTTATTATAGTGACTATTTGTGCGAAGTATTATAACAAACATTTGTTCCAAGTATTTTCAAAATCCTTTGATCTATGAAAAAGTTATGGACCGGACACAAAATATACCCTGTAACAGACTATGTAAGTATTTGACCTCCAAGTGTGACCTTGACCTTGAAGGTAGGTGACAGGTTTTTGCGCATGACACATCGTCTGATTATTGTGAACAATTATGGCAAGTGTTTACAAAATTCCTTCATAGATAAGAAAGTTATGGACCGGACACGACATATACCCTGAAATAGACAATGTTGACCTTGAATGAGCAAGTGCGACCTTGACCCTGGAGGTAGGGGTCTGGTTGTTGTGCATGACACATCGTCTTATTATAATAAAAATTTGTACCAAGTTATTTCAAATTCCTTTCATAAATGACAAAGTTATGGACCGGACACGAAAGTGTGACGGACGGACGGACGTTCTTACATTTGTATTCTTGTTGGGTATTTTACTGTGTAAAAAAGTACCCAACAATTAATGAAAATACCCAACAATACATACGGAGTGAGTAGGATTGGTAGTTGTTGGGTATTTAATACCATTTAGTACCCAACAACTACCCTCTCGTGCGCTCGGACAGACGGATGGACAGACGGACGGACGGAGCCTATTGCTGTATCCCCCTTTTTCTTCGAAAAGGCGGGGGACAAAAAATAGGAAGTAGATAAAAACATGGTTTCAAATTGTATATTAGGCATATGTTAGGCATCATGCTTCCCTGGATGAAAATATTCCTCATACTTGTCATGTTAGGAAAAATCCCAAATTTGACTCAAAATGATGCATTTCCCCTAATTTGTTCTGTACCAGCATCATTCCCATAGTAGCAGAATAAAACCCTGCATACTAAAGGAACATACTTGTTTGCATGACATGTAAGGAATTGTTCAGCTGTAGCATGGTCTGTTAACAATGAATAAATCTCCCAAAAAATTCTATTAAGATAGCTCTAGAAAATTAATATTTTTGTTATATTTGAAACCTAAAACATTAAAAGCCAAGTGCTACTTACTGTATACTAGATACAACTAGCTACTTAAAAGTAGTTATTTTGGTAAAATAATGATAAAAATTAGATTTCTGACATTTTTAATTGGGTTTTATGTCGCCCTGACACAGTTTAGGTCATATGGAGACTTTTAAGCTGTACTGGTTGAGGAAGACCTAAGGTGTCCTTCCATGTATTATTTCAGACATGAACGGGCACTTGACCTGAGTAGTACCACCACCGTTCTGTAAGGTAGTTCCAGGATAGTTTCCTCACATGAAGAAATCCAAAGTACCTGTTGGGTTTCGAACCCACAGTGGTGAGGGGCAAGTAGAACTTAGACATTTCGACTGTCCAATATACATGTACCTATGTTTTATTCCACTCAATTTCAAAGATAAATATGGTTCAAGCTCTTTGAGACCACTTGAGAATGAATATTATTATAGTCATTAGGTAACTTATATGTCTGTCTTATTCTGTGCTCTTTTCACATTTATTTTACAATTTTACATTACACTGTATGTTTTGTTTATGATTCATTTGATGCTTTATAATTTTTTTCTGCTTGATTGTTAAGTCTCTTTGTACAAACTAGAGTGTAAACCATTGTGTTACGCATTACAAAATACATGAGTGGTACAAACTAATTACGTACTATCTTTTGTTCTATTATAAAGGAACTCTTATTTATTGCTTTAATTGCGATATCCATAGACTTAACAATCAAGCAGAAAAAAATACTGTCGCTAACACATTTACCTAATACGAAGCATTAACTTATAAACCAAGACACATGCTACAATATATACTGTTCAAAACATCGCTTATTTTCAAATTCATGTTCTAAATACCCCAGACGCACCTAAATGACAGGTATGTAATACGATGACGTGATATGATCATCAGGCTGCTGTTTGGTCCAAACCGAAAAAATGATTCAGTACATGACTATTAATTAAAATCCTGCAATAAGCTACATTTTTTATATCTATTAAACTTTGTAATAAAAATATAAAAAAAATCTATCCCAATTATCCAAGTTCGATACATTAAATGATTGTCGTATGTACAGAGAAATGAAATGATTGTTGGCCACGCAACAGAATATTAAGCGTACCCCCAAAGTTGTATTGCAAGGCTAATGGTCTTGACAATATGAATCGCTGTCATATACAATTTGGTATGTTTAAAAACTATAATGATGGCATCAGGCTACCCGAGATATTTCCAATACACTTATTAATACATATTTGTAATTAGCGGAATATCACGGAGACCCCAAAGTATTATAACGGAGACCCCAAAGTATTATAGCAAGACTTATGGTATCTACAATATAAACCATTATTAGCAAGAAATAACATACATGTGCGATATATATGTATAAAGGTGCATCAGATGTACGAGTATTAGAATGACACCCGGCTACCGACATTAAACTTATACCTTAAAATGAGGAAAAGATACATAGAAGCATCAGATCATATGTTTCAATATCACAAACATTATATAGAGATTGAATATTATGACTGTTGAACATATATTTTTTTCACTTCTAAAGTTTGTCTAATAAATCATTTAACGTAAACCAACTAATGCAAATTATTTAAAAGTTTGATTTTCACTCGACTGAAGTAATGAGATATAAAGTTTTACGAATATGCGTAGGTCAGCAATCTGCTGAACCATTTATGTGAAAAAATATATGATGATAAGAAAATTTATACCAAACGAATTATTAGCCAAAAGTTACCAATTCTATGTATATTACGTAAAGAATATGAATGCCATTTAATCTTAAATTGGAGTAAATACATATTCATAATATAATGAGCAGCATACTAAATTATCGTTCAAGCGGTAACGTTAACGTGACATTTAGCGAACATGAAAATAAAATAGATCAACAATACTATAGGTAAAATGAAAAATGCTTTCAATACGGGAAAGTTTTATAAAACCAAATATATATATGCATGTACGATAATTCGGAAAAGACAAGGAAAAAATACGCATCGATAGTATATCACTGTTTAACCCGTTTATGACAAGAGGATCCATCATATTTCTTCAAAGGCCCATTATGTTCGATCGGACAAAAATGCACAAAGCACATTTCATTAGATGGAAAAAAAACATGTTGCATCCAATGAAAATATTATATGTTATTTTGGTTTTGGAGTGATATATGTGGATAAATTACCTGTTAAGATTTTATATCACCCGAGCCGTTAGGCGAGGGTGATATTTTATCTTGGCATGTAATATATCCACATATATCACTCAAAAACCAAAATAATAATTTTATTACCCTTCCCCTGCCGAGTTAAGACGATTTTTAAAAAAATCATTGCTGTTTCAAATGAAACGTCGAAAGAAGATTCCCTTTAGAGTACCTTTTCGTCACAACATGACGTCACATAAATACATGACGTATTTTTCCCGTACCTAACGAATGTAAACAAGAGAAAATGAGTAGTCTATTGAACGCACATTTTTGTAATTAATATCAAGCTTTCACAAGGTCATATTTGTTTTCGATACTGATGGTAATATGTATCATTACTCTACTTTGGTAAATATTTATCATTTGACAGTTAAAAAGTGCTTTAAAATCGGAATTTACACCGCGTAAAATCGAACCGTACGCGCATCACCTCAGCGCATGTTGTTTATAACGTTGGGTACCCAACTGGGAAATTTAGTGTGTATATTACCCGTCTGGCTCGGTTATATCAATTTCTTTCGGGTGATCAATATCCAATCAAAAAGGCGGAAAAAATCTGGAAGGGTAATAAAAAATTGATATACAAAATTCTTATAGAAAATCCTGCTTAAGACATTTTGTTCAGTCAATCGAAGCATTTGCCATCACATATAAAACCATGTTGAATCTATTTAAAATATTAAATTGACATTTATTTCTGCCAATCAAACAAAAATGCTATACAATAGAACAGGACAGTTTGTGCCTTATATATTCTCAAGTTTCTTCTACGATTGCACCATTAAAGATATATCTCATATGCCTGTAATGTGCTTTGTGCATTTTTGTTCGATCGACTGAACAGAATTTTCTGTCATTTTTTTTTTTGGTTTGAGCGACCAAACAAAATGACTGCAACAGATATCAAGATGTTTTGCTTTTTTAGTTTGATGGATTGAGAAAAATGTTTGTTATATTCTTAAGTAAAATTTGAGAGAGAAATTTTCCAATACAGTGTCTGAACATTTTTGTTTCACAATCGAAAAAAATATTTATTCTAATTTTTTCATTTGATTTAACAATTTTTCATAATGAAAAAATAAATGTTCGATCGATCAAACAAACTAATTAGATGTTTGCCCTATTTCTTCACGGGATGCAACAAAATGTATATTTGTTTTCATATGATTTTAAGATCCTGTGTGATGTCATTAAGGTTGTTACCATGTATGTATGTATGTAGTTAATGTTTAATGAGGGTCCATCCGCCCGTAAGGGCACAAAAAGCAGCTCTCGCTGACGAGTACGGACCCCGAACATGTCACCAGTCATGCCCTTAAAGTATGCTATGACCTATTTGATTGGAATCACATTTACATGAAGTTATATGTAGGTATATAATTATGCTAATAAAACAATTTTTTAAACATCGAAGAATTTTTTTAATATGTACTGCAACTATTCGTGTACATTACATGTAATCATTAAAATATATGCATTCATGTCTTATTGGAAAATTTGACTTAGACTTTATAGAAAATGAATTTGTAATTACCTCCCTTTATTTACAAGAAATGTTAAATTTGGCAATATCATTGTAAATAATGCTTTTGTATAAGTTATTGGTTATATACAGAGTTTTAGAAATTAATTTTCGAGCGAACGAAGTGAAGCGAGAAAATTAGTTTCTTAAAACTCTGTATATAACCTATAACCGACTTAAAGTTAGCCCCGCCTATTCAAATTGAGTGCATTATGTAATTGGTGAAGTCCATTAAGTCAGCTCATTTAATACATACAGTTGAGTTACAGCGCCGCGCTGTATGGTCTATTTCGGCTAGCTGCAAGTGCTAACTCCCTGTAGTACTAACTCCCTTGTGATCTAAAAATGACACCAATCTGCATAACATTTTAGTAGCGCATAACATTTGACCTTTTTAATGCCAGAAGTTTTATCATAAAAGCAAGGCAATTACTGTATACTTTTCAGGATAAAATTGAATAAAAACAAAAAATGTGTTGCAACCTAAAATGTATATTAAGCTTTAAGATATACGATACTCATCTGTCAGTAAAATAATTTCATCGCAAATATTATTTATAGAAATCTATTAAACTCTTACAGAATATGTCTTATTTATTTGGACAAAGTATATACAAAGTAGGTATGGGAAGCTGCATTCTGTATTTCAGGTCAAGTAAAGTTGTCCTTTCTTAAAAAAACTGCCATATCACGAGATAGCTAAGTCGCGGCCACGAGATACTATGTCGTGGCCACGAGTTACTAAGTCGTGGCCACGAGTTACTAAGTCGTGGCCACGAGATAGCTTAGTCGTGCCACGAGTTACTAAGTTGTGGCCACGAGATAGCTAGGTCGTGGCTACATTTACAGGCTGGTGAAGTAGAGGCATCCTTGTACTATAGCACATCTCCAGTTAATTAGGGAAATTCATATAAATAGTGTAATCTGATTTGTTATTTATCTCGTGACCACGACTTAGCTATCTCATGGCCACGACTCAGTAACTCGTGGCAACGACATAGTATCTCGTGGCCACGACATAGCTATCTCGTGGCCACGACTTAGTAACTCGTGGCCACGACATAGTATCTCATGGCCACGAGATAAATAAAAACACATTCATGTCACCTTTGTGCCACCGTAACTATGTCATTATTCAAATTTATTACATTGTATATATCTAAATAACCTTATAGCTTCCTACAAAATCGAACTAAAGTAAATTATGTATGTTAAACCAAATAATATATGTCCATAATAAATTTATGATAAGATTTTTTTCTAATTATTCAAAGTATATTTAAGATTAAAATTACCGACAGACTTATAAAACATATCATGATTATATATTTGACATGAACAAAAAACATCTAATATACGACTGTGCATTGGATATGTTCATGTTTTGAACAGATTCAGCATTTTAATAATGGGAGATTTAACCGAAGTTTGACCGCTCGTTGCTGAAGGTTATTCAACATCTGCGCAGTTGTTGTAGAAGAAAGTATCAACCCAAACTGTTTCGATTGATAAGGAAGAGTACATTTGTGTTAGTGTAAGCGTGTTCCAAAACAACATGATATAACACTGAATGACAGTGATTCGAACTGATAAGCAAAACGTAAAAGACAAAGAAAGAAGGCTATTAATACATGTAATATTTCAAGAAGTACATGATGGTGATCGAGTAGTGCTTAGGAATGTGTGTCAAGCGTTTTAATTAACGAATCATAACATTTAAAGTGTGATGGTAATTTATATTATTGTAATTCAATTGCTTTAACCTTAACATTATTAAAATTTTATATTTATTGTTACATACACAAACATTCTTGAAACAATAATGATACATTTGCGCATGTTATAAGACTTAATAAATTACTTCTTATGATTTAATAAGATATTTATTGTTAATGTTTGTTTTTCTTGTATATAATGATCCTTAAATGTTGTTTTGACTCGTTTCAATTTGTCCATGAATAAATAGTTAACATACCAACATTTCATGCTTAGATGAAAATTTTACTAAAATCATTACTAATCCTTACAATAAATTACATAAATAAAATAGCAACTACTTGAAAACCACGTTATGCTTAAAGTATATGTCACATGTATTTATAAGACACATATCACACACAGAGGAAAAGAAATGAACATTTCAGATTGAGTCTGTAATACACTCAAATTTTGTCAGTCTTAAAGTGAGTGATGAGTTTCTAATAAAATGCACACAGTTATGTGTTTCACTTGTGTCAAGGAAGTTGAACGTGTAAAACTTTTTATTTAATTAATGTATGACTTTTATATATTAAAACAAATAATTTTATGAGGAAAAATGCAAATGAAATTGTTCAGTTTATTTTACAGATTAAAGAAGAAAGAAAAAATGATTTGACATTCAACAAATTAATAAGACGTATACATACTGGATATTTATACAAACGGCGTCAAATAAGGAGTAACAATAAAATACTGATAACAAATAATGGCTGTTTAGACAAGTGATGCATCGGAACAACCGCGAACACTTTTTAGTGCGCGATGAAGACATCAGACAAAAACATTTAACATTAAAGTTTCTGAAGTAATTTTGGTATTCTCAATTTTTCATGTTTCAACTTTTTTTTTGTTTTAAAAGAATCAAACTCATTATTTGATTTCGCAAAAATTATTCTGGAAAATGTATAAATATTATGTATTGCATTGTCAGTGCTTTGTGTTTTGTGTAAAAAAATATTAAGCATATCTGTTCAAACATAAAGGCACATTATGCCTCAAAGCCTAAAAAAAGATGTTAGATTCATTTCACATTTTTTTCATGTTTGGTACCTTGTTACAGTTTCTTAAAAATAGTACCCACTCATTTTCCATATAAGACAATTTTGCGATTTATATAATAATTGTGAATAAGTATTTTGTATGGAAGTCAAAATAATACTTTGTTTACGTTTTGCTACCTTAATGACACATTACTGCACATTCAGCGATACTTTCCCCATCTGTTAAACATCTAAGATGCTCCAAATCTATGATAAAACGATATTGAAGACATGTTTCATATTTTTTTAAGATTTTAATGATAATGGATTTCTGAGACATATTGTGCCTTTATCCTTTTTAAATATTTGATACTAGCTTTTATCATTCAATATCTTTACAATTACAATTATTTCTTATTATGTTTCAAGGTTCAAATTGATTTGATTTTTGTTTTTGATTTTCGATAATCAGTTAGAAAAATAGATATGAGATCAAAATTCTCCATAAATAATGTTTGTAATTTTTTATTACATTCCTGTTCAGTAACCTAAACTTTGTCTTAATGTTTGTATGTAACATAAATGAAGTTTAATGATAAAAATGAAACTATGCGCGCTTTCTTTGCATACATGTTATTGCAAGTTAAATGTTATGTAAAAAACAAACAAAAAGAAAACACAGTGATGATACTTATGAAAATATTTAGTACTTTATTTGTAATAACAAAGCAACCTGGTTTACCAGGGTCGAACGTTTTAAAAATACTTTTGTTTTTAATGAAAAAAATAGTTTCATTTCTAGTTATGAATTCATATTGTCTCTTTTGTTGGTATTAAATTTTATCTAAGTTTAACTTGTGCGACATAACAGATATCATAAGGTAAGCAAGGTATATTATATTATTTTTTTTTAAAACGCATGAATTGTTTTGATAAAATACCTGATGATAGTGTTGACATTCTTACAAATTGTGTAACTTATCAACAAAAAGTTTAACTTTTGTTATTTCCGCAAATTTGCGGTTTGAAAATTAGCGCTTGCGGTTTTGAGGTCAGTGTATTTAAAGACTACCAGCGAAATGATTAATGTGGACCTTGACCTTAAGGGAACCAAATACAATAATAAGCGAGATCTTCATTAAGCTTACTATACATCACATTGCAATATCTCATTCCAAACTCAAGCAATTGACCGGAAACTGATTTTCTATTTATATTAATAATGACATTGATCCTATAGGGCTCAAAAGCCATCCCAAAAGAGGTCTTCATAAAAGTTTACTATACACCAGGTATAAAATGAAATATTCCATTTTAAACTCTAGTTATTGACCAGACATCAATTTTCTATTTTTAGTAACAGTGACCTTGACCCTAGCTGTCCCAAAAGTCATCCCAAGCAAGGTCGTTACAAAAGCTTGCTTTTCACCAAGTTTCATTGAAAGGGCTAGGTACGGTATGGGTCGATTTTGGCCCATCGGCAAAAAATATTCAAAATTTGAGATATCAAAATTTAATTATATTTATAACGAATGCAGCAAGATTGAGTCAGATATCTGTTTAGACAAAAACGTTATAATAAATCAAAACAACCTATCAAAATACAAAATACTACAGTTTGACGTCATCAACGTCACGTATTATTTTGAGCGCATCGCTTCCAGTAATTAAAAATATAGTGACGCATATGTATTTTCTTCATTGTTTATCGTGTAATGCAAAGGAGTTAATGATACATTTGATGTACATTTCTACGTTCAATTACAATTGCAGACATAAATAATTAGTCACTGTGAAGTATATTAAAACAGACGGAAAGGAATACATATACGATAGCTTTTATTTATATAATTTACTTACCCTATTTAAGAAGTGTGTTCAGTAACTGCTATTTATAAAATACACAATTATTTTAAAAAGTTCATAGTTAAATTTTCGGCACTGAACCTTCTTCAATCTAAAAGAGCTAACCAACGAAATCTATTAGAAATTTGACATACGAAGAGGCACATCTTCGTAATATTACCGCTATGACAATATTTTTTCATTCACTGGTCTTATGTAATTACCTATTTAGTAAAGTTCAGAACTTATATGTATGCACGTGTTTGATTATCATCATCATCAGAATCATTATTAAATCCTATCTTAATAATGCCTCGGTTACTCGACCTACCGGAATCGGCCGAATTACCGGAATCGGTGGGGACTTTACTGGAATCGACCTGTAATTTTGTTATTAATGAACTTTTAAAGAATGTCCTTGCATTTTTATAAGATATAAACATTATTAATAATATGTCAAAAGATTTTTGTAAATAAAATCACTTTTGATTAAACAATAAATCTAGGAGCGAAGAGTTACTGCATTACTGCCGAATTCGTCGAGGGCCTGTGATTTGGTTATTTATTATTTATGCATTTTAATAATATTTGTTTTGCCTGTTTTTATAAATTAAACTTAAACGTTATGATTGACCTCCAAAAAAGAAATGTGAAAAGAAAATCTGTTTAATTAACAGTGAAAAAATATTTAAACGGCGAAAACGGGAAAACTGCCGGAATCGGCGAATGATTACCGAAATCGGTCTGTATTTTGCTTATTTATGAACTTTTAACCAATTTTTTGCATCTTTAATTATATATAAAACAATATCAATAATATGTAAAAAGATTTTTGTAAATGAAATCACTATTGATAAATAATACAAAAATATTTAATATCGGCAAGTTACTGCCATACTATCGGAACCGGTGAAGGATTACCGGAATCGGCTTATAATTTGGTATTTTTTGGACTTGTTAACGTTTCTTTTGCATCTTTTTATTAAATATAAACATTATCTATCATACTCAAAATAAGAATTTTGCAATTCGCTTTTGATAAAAAAAACAATCGAGTTACTGTCATACTACCGAAATAGTAGAATGATTAGCCTCCCTTGAATTCCTGCCAAACTGTCCGGAGACCACCTTGTAAAACCACGTACGTGTTAACTAAATTTTATTATCAAAGTTTAATCATTCAAGATTAAACTCTTTTATTTTACATGAATGACACATGTCTTAATCTATCGATCAGTTGTACTGCGTATCAATACGCATGCTCAGTCTGAGAGCTATATTTAGAACACTATATAAGGAGCTGCACGAGCCCGCTGCTTCCGTTTCGTTCTGGAACTCTATGAGAAAGGTAGCTGCTGATCATATTTTAAATTTTTTGTTAAAATCTTAATCTAGGTTTTTAATTTCCCGCCCTCCGCAACCCTTTTTTCTGCTGTGCTTGTTTTACATTTCAGAAGTCAGCTATCACAACGCTTCGTCATGATTGGGACACATGTTTTATGCTGGGCGACGGAGTACCTAAATAACAGTCAATTGCTCATCGAATAGACATTAGTCAATTGCTTGATGCAACCGTTGTCGGTGCTCTTGCAACACTATGATATGATTCAAAGGACATCAAAAATGTTTGTGTAATTATCGGACATACATAACACGTGTAACCGTTGTCGGTGCATTGTAATTGTGTTAATTTTGCAAAATTTCATATTTGACTACTCCTCTCAGCTGAAATTTAACATAACGTTTTTTCTATTTGCGACCGTTGTCGGAGCAAATATGATGAGTATTTAAAGTTCCTAAATTGCTTTTATACCCAGTCATGATGGAAATTATTCGCCAAAAGAAATAAAAAAGTTATTACAAAAAAAAATGTTGTATTTTCTTCTTGTATAAGACTGATTTGCGATGTACAATGATAAAGAATTTGCAAATACTTAGATCTTGAATACAGGATAGTTTCGTGTTTCATTTGATATTTGTCGGCGATCACCGCGGAGAACTTACTTTTATTATTTTAAGATGACGTTTAAAAAACATAATTAAATAAATAAAATGAAATAAATAAAAAATAATACAATGGAAAAGAAGAAAAACATAAAATTCGGCAGTGTTAAGTCGAAGTTTTTTGGTATCGTTCAAAAACAGATAATCATGTACACCAAGTTTAATTTAAATATTTCATTTCTTACTCTAATTATTGAGGGGAAACCAATTTTCTATTTTTGTAACAGTGACCTTGACCTTGACTTTACAGGATCAAAAAGCAGGCAGATGAGCTGGCAGGCGTGCATCAAACTATATGGTTTCTGTTCAATAGCTTTATAAGTTTTGTTACATGTAGTATAATAGTTGTGATTAAAAGGATATCTCATTTGGTCAAAATCCCTTGAGAAATGCAGGAGGAGTTGCTCAGTCACAGAAGAAATTGTTTACACCCGCCCTACCTTCCCCCGCCGACATACCTCAATCTAATTACCAGTTTTTACTTCGGAAAACCTGGTTAATAAAACACACACACAACAGTAACAAACAAACAAAAAACACACACACTTTGAATTTACATTTTCATGCAATTTATACATTCCATACACAAATATGAACAGTTGTTTGATGCAAATCATTACATCAATTTGCTGTACAATGCTGTTGTATTTTCTCATTTCCAAAACATTGACATGTAAAAACGCCGTTTATGTGTAATTTTCAATCTTAAATTAATTAACAACAGCTAAAACAAATAAAACATCCAGAAATTTTAAGATATTTGCCTCTCAAGCAACTGTACACAGTTTTAATTTATTCTCTCAAACAACCGTACTATGAGTTAGCAAACAACCGTACAGTTAGGAAACATCACCAATGATGATTAATTTGTCATTTTTTCATAAACCACTATGTGCACACCAGATATTGTTTAACATGATTATTCTTCAAAGTATCAAGAGGATTTGCTCATATATTATATGTAAAGCTTGAAATCGGTGTTTGAAGTCAACAATTGTGACCTTTTTTTAGGAATCGTGGTAAAAAATCGTATTTTTTTCGGAAAATATAGGTTTTACAGTAGGGCTTAGACCAGAACTAATCTATTTTATGTAACTCTTATTTATAAAAGCAACAATTCCTCCATGATTGGTCTTCCTTGAACTTAATTATCAATTTTCAGTTCAAATTTTTTTTTGCGTTTTTCTTGCTTGCGAACGGAAGTTTTAGCGGACAAGGAGTGTACGCTATGAAACTAGATATAGGGGATTCACCCGGAAGTGTTAACTGATTTCCCGGTGTAACTTTGTTTCCTGGTTGAACATATCGAGGGTTGAACGGAAAAATGTCGTAATTCACATTTAAACAATTTAACAGGAGAATTAAAAAATATTGTTATGCTACCTTATAAACTTTTTGTAAGTTTTAAAGTCACAAATAGTCATTTAATATTCTTATTTTACTTATTTAATACCTGATATCTAAAACAAAGTATGATAATATTGATGATCTTTTGACTTACGACAGTTTTACATCTTAAATAAATGAAATAGCCATACTGATATTAATGGAAAAGTGTCGTTACGCTTGAGATATGTACAGTTATCCATTTATTCCCACTCACTCAACAAGTGATGGTGACAACTTTTATGATTTAATGTGACAAAAACTTATTGTATTCATTTTATTAAATACACAAAATATAAAAAAATATTTTCTTCAAACATTTGATTCCCATCTTAGATCTCCAAAATGTTTTTGTTGTATTGTTTTTTATGGTTTTAATAAATTTTAACAGTCTTACAACACTTAAACATATTCTTAGAATAACCATGCCAACTTTACATTGTCATGATAAACATATGTTGAAGTGGCAGGTATTGCACAAATGTTTTACATTCTGGTATTAATATTGAAAACAGATCGTAAGATTTTAGGAAACCAGATTTAAAGAAAAAAGTCCTTAAATCTTTCCTTGACTGTCACTTGCACTGCCAGCTTGACTTCTGTCATTGCTTAATAGCAAAACATTAAGGCCCCTGCAAATATGTTCTCAATCGAAAAAAGGCTAATAATTCAGTAGAAAACTATGCTAGAGTTCTGGGTCTTCCTATTGAAATAGTGATACAATCAAGACCAAGAAGACATGAGAAGGCTCAAATGAAAACTTCAGATTTTGTGAATAGAAAATCTGCACTCAAAACCTCAACCTACAAGGTCCTCATTTCACAGAGGAGAACAGTAATGTTCAGTTACCATCCATACTAGAGCCAAAGGTTTTTGACAGTGACCTTCAATAATAATTCCAAACAAATTTTCATGACGATTGAAATGAATACATTATGGTTGAAAAGATAGACCTTGCAACAGGAACATTCCAAGTTCACACAGAGGTCTTATTCATTCAAAATCCATGCTTTAGAAAATTGGCCCAGGGCAGTCACCTACTATTATTATTCTGATGACACATTTTCAATATCTGGAAAACAAGTAATCCCTTGGAAACATTAAAACCAGCGAAATACTTCAACATTGCAGACTCGGTTTGATTGAGTCTTTTCATGAGAGATAATGAAAAGGTGCAACATTCCTCATGACCCTAGCACTGGCTTGAGCAGTACTAAATTTTAAGCAATTAAAAGTACCGGAAGCAATGATCCCGAGAGACCAGAAATATACTCTCTAGTAAATTCACTTGTAACCTCTAGGTTAGACTACTGTAATGCACTGTTATATGGAGTCTTTAAGCAGTCAATGACCAATTAACAACATGTTCAAAATACAGCAGCTAGAATTGTGACCAAAACACTCAAATATGACCACATAACACCTATCTTACGTGAACTTCACTGGCTTCCGGTAGAGTATCGGGTCGAATATAAAATTTTGACTTATACATATAAATCCCTCATCGATCAATCACCAGCCTAATAGTATATAAAAGACATGATAGACGTGTACATCCCAGTCAGGAATCTGAGATCCCAGAATAACTCAATGATATTAGTTGTGCCTAAATCTCGGACAGTACGTTATGGTGATAGGTGCTTCCAGACAGCCGCAGCGAAATTATGGAATGCGTTACCACCTGGCATTAGAGACTGTAATACCTTGCCAAGTTTTAAGAGAGCTCTCAAAACACATTATTTCATAAAGTTCTATGGATGTTAGTTTCATAAAACAACATACATGTACCACTGTTGCTATGTTATCAGTGTAAATTGTATGTTTGGTTTTATGTCTTAGGGTTTTACTTTATAATTCGTTTCTTTTTTACTTTTGTTTGTTACTTTTTTAACAATCTTATTTCGTTCAAATCTTTTATAGGATTTTTATTTTTTCTTTAATTGAGCCTTGATTTTAAACTAAATGTGTCTGTATTTCTTAACATCTTTAACTGGTTTTAGATCATTATTGTTTAATAGGTTTACTTAGTTAATATTGTACATTATGTCTTATATAAAAGAGGGCTATAGAAATGTGGTATATAATAATAATGATAATAATACAGGCAATTATCATAGTATTGCAAGCAATCCATTAGTTTCCTACCGGTCAGAACCCCAGCAACATTCCGATGGGCCATTGGCCATTCAATTATACCACTGAATGAATAAATGACCTAAATGAACTTAAATCTGTTTAGTTCTTAGTTTGTCTATACCATAGCAATGTGTTAAGTTCCCCTGCCTAGTAAGGAAATTATGCTATACAACAGATAATCAAAAGGTCGTAATAAGTGTAATTAATGTTTCAACTTTTTTCTATTTTAAGTAAATTTGTTAGAAAATGTTTTAAAAGTGATCTCATGAAACAGTTTTTATGAACAGAGACTGAAGGAGACTCTTAAGTTATTTTTTAAAATATCTCTGTTAATATAACATTTTTTAAAGCAAACTTCTTAAAGAGGAGATAACTCTTAAAATAAAGATGCTAGATTAATGAACATTTTTAACATGATGTGAGTGTAACAATTATTCTAAATTTAAAGATACCATTTATAGTCACAAGGAAAAAAAATGAAAACATAACAATTTTCAAATATAGCATTAACATGTATAGTAACAAAGATGAAATTTTAAAAAGAAATATATAATGTAGGTTTTGATAATGAATGTTTATTTTGAATTTGAATAAATCAATGAAGAAAAAAGAAAGTTAAAGAATGAATAAGAAAAGTTCAAAGTTTAAGGAGGAGAATTCTGGAAAGATGGATTCTAAATTTATAGACCTTGTCTTATGTTGGAGTTTGAAGTAAATCCTATAAAAAATGAAGAAGTTGTAGTAAAAAATACCAATTTCTCGAAAAGAATCTAAATTTAAGGGGGATATAATTCTGGAAATAATCTTGCTAGAGTATTGAACCTTTCACAATGTTGAGTGATAATAACAAACATATATATGAAGTTTGAAGTAGATACATTAGGAAATAAAGAAGTTATTTTTAAAAAAAAACATTTTTGTCATAAAAATTCTAAGTTCAAGGGAGTTAATTCTGGTATTTTTTTGTGCTAGAGTTGTAAACCTTGTCATATATGATGTGGTTGGTGACCAGAACTTTTTATTTAAAGTTTGAAGTAAATATCTTAAGAAACAAGCAATTATCATAGTTTTGCAAGCAATCCATAAGTCCCCTACCGGTTAAAACCCCAGCAACATTCTGATGGGCCATTGGCCATTCAATTTTACCAGTGAATGAATGACATGAATGAACTTAAATCTTTTGAGTTCTAAGTTTGTCTGTATCACAGTAATGTGTTAAATTTCCCTGCTTAGTAAGGAAATTATGTTTATATAACCTTGTCATATTATTACGATGTGGGATTTTAAAGTTAATCCTATAAGGAATGAAGAAGTTGGAGTAAAAAATACCAATTTCTCGAAAAAAAATCTAAGTTTAAGGGGGACATAATTCTGGAAATAGTCTTGCTAGAGTATCTAACCTTCTCAAAAATGTTGAGTGATGATAAGAAACATAAGTAGATACATTAGGAAATAAAGAAGTTATTTAAAAAAGACAACATTTTTTTTCATAAAAATTCTAAGTTCAAGGGAGGTTATACTGATAATTTTTGTGCTAGAGTTGTAAACCTTGTCACATATGATGTGGTTGATGACCAGAAACCTATATTTAAAGTTTGAAGTAAACACCTTAAGAAATAAAGAACTTACAGTGAAAAGGCTGAAAAATTTAAATCAGAAATCTTGAAATTCAGGCTGTTTGTTGCCATAGCAACCAGAATTTTCAATATAGGAAGAAAAAAAAAGATATGCATAATCTCCAGACTGCCATCTACCCATATTTCAAATTTCAAAAAAATATTTTCAGTACTTTTTGAGTTATCACTGGATCCAGTTTATGTGTTAAATTTGCCATATTTTCAGAATATTTGTTGCCATAGCAACCAGAATTTTCAACATAGGAAGAAAAGAAAAAAGCGTGCATAATCTTCATACTGCCATCTATCCATATATCAAGTTTCATAAAAATATTTTCAGTACTTTTTGCGTTATCGCGGGATCCAGTTTTGTGGACGGAAGGACTGACGGACGGACAGACAGACGGACAGACGAACGGAGGGTAAACCTACAGTCCCCTCCGATTAAACTGGTAGGGGACTAAATAAAGAACTTAAAGTCAAAAAGCGTAAAAACTAGAATAAGAAATCTTGAAATTCAGTCTATTTGTTGTCATAGCAACCAGAATTTTCAACATAGGAAGAAAAGAAAAAGATGTGCATAATCTCCAGTCCAGACTGTCATCTACCCATCTGTTAAGTTTCATAATAATATTTTCACTAACTATTGCGTTATCACTGGATCCAGTTTATGTGTTAAATTTGCCATATTTTCAGAATATTTGTTGTCATAGCAACCAAAATTTTCAACATAGGACGAAAAGAAAAAAAGCGTGCATAATCTTCATACTGCCATCCATCCAAATATCAAGTTTCTTAAAAATATTTTCAGTACTTTTTGCGTTATCGCGGGATCCAGTTTTGTGGACGGACGGACTGACGGACGGACAGACAGACGGACGGAGGGTAAACCTATAGTCCCCTCCGGTTAAACCGATAGGGGACTAAATAAAGAACTTATAGTCAAAAAGCGTAAAAACTAGAATCAGAAATCTTGAAATTCAGTCTATTTGTTGTCATAGCAACCAAAATCTTCAACATAGGAAGAAAATTAAAGACGTGCATAATCTCCATACTGTCATTAATCTGTATATCAAGTTTCATAAAAAATATTTTCAGTACTTTTTATTGCGGGATCCAGTTTTGTGGACGGAGGGACTGACTGACTGACGGACTGACAGACAGACCGACAGATAGACGGACAGACAGGCGGACAGGGTAAACCTAAAGTCCCCTCCGGTTACACCTTTAGGGGTCTTATTACTATAACAGCACTTAATTGAGGCACAGGGCAGTTTTTACGTCTGCCTTGACACGTTCTGTTGTGATGTATAAATATCTGGAGAGAAAGTAATCCCTCGAAAGCATTAAAACCAGATAATAACATGAAATTTGCAGACTCGGTTTGATTGAGTCTGTATGAAAAAGCCACATAGCACCGGCTTGAGTGGTATTCATTTTTCAACACTTAAAAGTGCCGAAGTCAATGACCCCGAAAGACCAGAAAATAGAACAACACTGAAGTGAGGTGCAGGGCAACTTTTTACGGCTGCCAAATTGCACTGGAACCAGTCCAGCTATTATAATGTTTCAAGTTTTAAATGAATACCTTCATACACACAAAACTCAAGCCATGAATTTTGTTTCATATAATTTAGTCATAATCAATGGCTTGCACATTGACCTGCATTTACTTTCATTGAGGATATGGTACTAAGGTTCTTTGAACCTTCTTATAAGAAATCCTTAGTTCCTATCAGTAAAATCTTTATGCTAGAAATAAGGCTATGGGACAGTGACCTGCAACAAAAATAATCCAAAATTTGTGAATTTTAGGTGAATACATTCAGTGGAAAATGAAATATGACATAAAAACAAAATTCTGCCTCAACACAATATAGGGTAGGATTTCCCCTCTTCATTTGTATTTGAAATCATTAACCTAGCTGCTGCTATAAATTCTTCAAAAATTTATTGGACCTTCAATGAGTAATTAGTTTCTTCTTGCTGGTCTACTTATTATAGCCCACTGTTAGCTGGTGACACAAGATATTACTGGTCACAGAGTTGAATGTACAGTTTCAGTAGGGAGGTAGTAATTTGCATTCTAATGTATCATCATATTTTTCTGTCATATGCCCAAAAAACAACAATATCCATAATGTGAAACAATAGAGGCAAAATATATACACGTATTTAGCTTTGTACTTTTATGTTTTGCCATTTTTTTGTAAATTAAAGAGACCGATGTTATAAGGCTTTTATTTTGGGTATGGCCCTTTTCTAGAAACTTGCTAGTAACCAACGGAATGGGTTTTAAATATTTTTAGGCATTGGCAAAGATCCTTTTTTTTGTTTATGGACCAACAGCAACTTATCTTTTAAGCCCTCTTTTCAAATGTATTAAAAGTTTTATTCCAAACTTACACAGTAACTAACATACAAGGTAGGGAATTAACTGCGGTACATATAATCATGATTCAAAATTAAACATTATAAAATGATACATCCCTGGCAGCTAAATCTTGAAATGAATAATTTGATTGTTATGTTGGTTTCTAGCTGTTATTAAATGTAAATTTGAAAAAAATATTTATTTGGTTTTTAAAGTGTTTTAATAAAGTTAAAATATTCAACATATTCTAAGGAAGCTGCTGTCTGTTTTTTTATATACAAGTACTTAATTCTTGAAAAAAGCTCAATTATCATGACTGGTGATCATGTCACAGTTTGTATTAATGAAAACATTTAACATGTCATACCAAGTAAGTGAAACAAATTAACATATTTCTCTAGTATTTTGAAATAGTAGATTTTTATTGAAATACATCCTCGAATACATGTTTATCAACCATCATGGCTATATGACAATGATTGAAATATTATATATAAATACATTTTAGATTTTGCTTTTTTCTTGTGAAGCAATTTCTCATAGTCAAACTGCATTTTAAATGCACAAGATAAAGACATGGTCTAAGTTAAAATAGTTTTCCATTACAGTTTTACAGTATGTATATATATAACTTCAGTGGAAAACTGTATGTAACTCAAATAAGTTACGACAGTTTTCCATTCAGTAAAATATAAGCATACAGTTACGACACTTTTTCAACTATCGTGTAAAAGTGATTTATAATAAGAAAATATTGCTTATATTTTTTTGTACAGGTGTATTAGGGGTAATGATTGTCAAAATGAAAAAAAAAGTGATTTTTGACAAAAATGTGACTTACAACACTTTTCCGTTCAGCCCTCGATATATATTCCCTTTGAAGTTATTATCATTCAGTACATCTATAAACTTGAGTACCCCACAGACTGTGATGCTTATATCTATTTGCTTGAAAGTGTTAAATATGTGCATGATCACCTTAAAAGGAAAAAAATGTTCATTTGTCACAATTACATGAAGTTCAAAAATTATTGTTGAAAAGGTTAACTGTGTCATTTTCATCCACATACGTTTTCAATGCAAAACACTAGACATCTTAAATAACTTTCATGATAACAATGTTTGAATATATTCAAAACACAATGTATTTTAATAAGTACGAGTAGTAATGCTAAATTACTTTTTTGTGATATTTCTTTCTAGATTTACAGTCACATAGGTTTGTAGGTTCAGGCCCCGGTCTTGTTAACTTTGTCCCCCCCCCCCGCTTTTTTGAAAGATGTAAGAGCTTAATTTTAAATACCTTAAAGGTATAATTATTTGTTAGTTACAATTGTAAATAATGCTTAATTTTATAACCAATATGGTACCTTTATTTTCAGAGCCTAAAAATCAAAACGACAAGGTAAAGGAATGTTATATATTTGAAAGATCGACCCTTCTAAATTTAAAAACATCCTGCTAATTAAGCAGATCTTAGCAAATGAAGCACACTAAAGCAAGAAAATAGTCAACAAGCTTTTCAAAAGGGTAGGTAGGATAACTTTTCATACATATTTCAATCATTTGAAGAAGAAACAATCACCTGATTTGTTATCTGAATGATCAAAATGAAAACATTGTCTATAAGGATGATGAACTGTATTGTAAATTTTGCATAAATTATTAGGAATTGTTCAAGGCAACACAACTATAATTAAAAAATTAAATCATTAAGGAAATAAAATTTCATCCTAAAATTTGTTTCATGTTATACTAACATCCACCACTACTGTTTAGCTTTATACTGTTACGGACATTTGTCTCTGAGAAATTTAAATTGTATGTAAATATTTAGTTTTTTTTTGTTTTCTTATCGTTATTATTCTTTTGTTTCGTTGGTGTTGTTGTTGTAATTGCTGTTGCTGTGTTCTACTTTTATCTAAGACTTGACAATTATTTAGATATGTTCTGTACAATATCACTAACTTATTTTTGCATGTTCAAAACAGTATCTGATTCGTATATATTTTCAAAGGACACATTTTGTACATTTTAAACTATGTCAAAAAGACCGTCAGCTTCGTTATTGTTATAATATTAAAAATCAGGAATTTAGTTTAAAAAAAGGAATCAAATTTGATTATTTTTAAAAGCTGCTTTATTCATCATAAACTATTTTATTTTTCCAACATACTAGTAGTCACTTTAAAAGAACAAATGATAATAAATGCAAAATATATGTTTAACTTATTTTATTTATGGTTGGCATAAAATTTCCGTCATGACCGGTCATTAAGTAACATAAAGTTAATAGAGTTTGAACCTCTTATATAAAATAGAATATTATAAAATAGGTTTTGCTTTGTCATCGATTGCAAAAACCTGTAATTTTATGTTAGATTTTCGCCAAAAGGGTCTCGAAGAATTGAGAGAGCCTTCGGCCAACAGCGGGCTAACATAAACCAAAATAAATGACTCAGTCATGACGATTTAATTGCAGATACTGGTGTGTTTAATCTTACACCAAATTTAATTAACGTAGTATCGTGACCAGACAGGAGTTAAGATCACGGGGTTTTAAGACTTTATCAACAATCCCTATTTCTAATAACATAGGTACTATTTTGTATGTCACTATTGATACGTTCCGCCAAAAAGAACAACAGCCATATATCTATAAGAATGTCGCAAACAAATCTGAGACTAAATTAATTAAGTGCTTGGAATGATGTTGCACAAACGTAGGAAAATTGATATTTATCTAGGCTTAGAAGAAAGTTTCTTCTTCATCAGCAGTTGCTGACGAAGAAGAACCCATTTTAATCCCACCGTAATGTTCAAGCAAATATGCAGGTAGATTTAAATAATAAAATACTAAATTGTAGGCTCTATGAAATGAAATGCATATGTCACACAAAAACTTCACATACAAGAGCACATGCCACACAAAACGAAAAATAATGAAAAGTGACTTTATTAGGGATGAGCCAACTAACCATGCAAGGAATTGGAATTTGCATCCATATATGTTCAAAATTACGTAAATATAACTGGGTAAATTGCACCCATAATAGAAATAAATCTGGGTAAACTGCGCCCATGATAAAAAATATATCTGGGTAAACTTCACCCATAAATGAAATAAATCTGGGTAAACTGCACCCATGTTCAATCTGATAGAAATATATCTGGGTATACCGCACCCATATGATAATAGAAATAAATCTAGGCAAACTACACCCATAATAAAAATATATCTGGGTAAACTGCACCCAGAATAAAAATATATCTAGGGCAAACTGCACCATGTTCAATCTGATAGAAATATATATCTGGGTATACCACACCCAGAATAGAAATAAATGTGGGCAAACTGCACCCATGTTCAATCTGATAGAAATATATCTGGGTATACTGCAACCATATGATAATAGAAATAAATCTGGGCAAAGTACACCCATAATAAAAATATATCTGGGTAAAGGGCACCCATTATAAAAATATATCTGGGTAAACTGCACCCATGTCCAATCTGATAGAAATATATATGAGTATACTACACCCATTTTTTTTCTTTTACAGGGTGATATAATTAATTTTTAAGTAAAGTAAAGTTAAATTACTGCATTGTAATCCGTCGACGGTATCACAAATACATTTAAATGTGGGTAAACTGCACCCATAATTATATTTATTATAGACACTGCAAATTTAAACCCAAAGGCGGACTACCGGCCCAATATATCTTTACGGGCAATTGGCAGAACCTTTTGTTCTCTTTATAATTTTGAAAGCAGTGTCTTCCTTAGTTAAAAACACCCTGTTATCAAATTCACATAAAATACTACTATAAACACATATTGTACAAGAATCATACGAGATGAACGAATATTTGACGGCTATCTACCTTTTACTTAACTACATGTACAACAAGGTTACTCAAACTGGATGCAAAACCTATTTTAAATGAGTTGGATTTAATATTATTAAAAAACATATGCTTATAAAATTAATGCATTTTACATTAAAGCTGCACGCCTCCAGATGAAATCAAAATATTTCAAGAAAATCAAACATGAGAAAAGTACTTTTTTAAGAACAATAAAAGATTCAAAACTGAAGTAATTACTGAAGTAATATCTTTATATGCAAATATGTTTTGCAGTATTTTCCAACATATTTCTACTGCGTTACCAACGCAATGAGGGTTATTTTTGCATATTTTGACCTCTTTTATTCTGCTGATTTACATGTGTTGTAAGTGCTGTATCCAATGTGAAAATTTTTTTCTTTGTCGCTCAACAATATTTTACTTTTAAAAAAATCAAAATTTTCATGACATGCCGCTTTAAATTAAATGATATGAAAATGCTTTATCGTTTGTATTGTATGGAAGCCTTGGAGGATCACTTTTGAGTTTCGACTTATAGATTTATTTTACTATTTTCTTATGACTTTTGATTTATGACTTTTGATTTATGACTTTTGATTTTTGACTTATGGATTTTGTTATTTCCCACGTGCGTGCCATTATAATTATAATTTCCAAGGAAAATATGGTAGAATACGACAACGATTCAGACGAGGTAAGTTCATTTACCTAAGTTTCCTGGAGACTTATTTAAAAAACAAAATATGTGGGCTCATATGCAAGAACAGAATGTT